>NC_135271.1:590000-680000 GCF_051311805.1 Agelaius phoeniceus
GTACCGCCGCGGTTCCCACCCACAGACAGCCGCCCATGCGGGGGGACACTGGGGGCGAGGCCGTTCCTCGCCTCCCCTTCTCACCCTCCTCTTTCTCTCTTGGCCCTCGGCAGTGCCTTTCGACGCCGTCTCTCGCTCTCCCCAGGCTGCCATGCCACCGCATCCATGGCATGGTCCCGGCAAGGACGAGCTCCACCCCAGCGGCTCACTCCGGGAGCGGGGAGCTATGGAGTGCTCCCCGAGTCTGCATTTAGGGGGACGAGGGCCCTGCGCGGCAACGACGACAACTGCGACGACGACGACTGCGATGACGACGATGCCCGCCGGGCCGCAGGGAAGGGATCGAGGCCGCGTAGGGAAATGCTTCCGTCGCCGAACCCCTGACCGTCTTCCCTCCAGGCACTAGCGGGACGCCGCTGCTCCCGCCGCCACTGCTGCTGCCACCACCGCTGCCGCCGCCCACCGCGGGCGACGGGCCTGAGAGGTGACCCCAGCCATGCCGCCGCCGTGGTCCCTGGATGGCGATTGATCGTCAAGCGACACTCAGACAGGCGTAGCCCATGGAGGAACCCAGGGCTGCACGTGCCTTCAAATGATCGATGGTCAATGTGTCCTGCAATTCACATCAATTCTCACAGCTAGCTGCGTTCTTCATCGATGCATGAGCCGAGTGATCTACCGCTAAGAGTCGTCTGCCTTTCAGGCACCGCTCATGCCAAGCGGCCCCTTTTTTTGTTACTCTGGCACCGAGGACGTGGGGGTGCGCGCCTGGCTTTGACCGTACGAGCACACAGAAACGGAAGGGGGAATAAAAACCAACTGGAGCAACCCACGCTCTGAAGGCTGGCCAAGAGGCAGGGGAGCCCACGCTCCTGACCGCCTCCCACTGTGAGGGGAGACGCCGACCTCACAAACGCTGTCCTTCGGAGGCGGACCAGGCGCCCGGGCTCGGCCCGGCCTCCGCGCCGAGGGCCACGCGGCGCGCGCTGGAATGCAGGAAGGCACGGCAGCCCGCCCGCTTCTTGCTTTCACGGGACGACACGCACAACACACATGGCACGTGGCCGGGGGCGTGTGGCCGTCAGCCCCCGCACACGCCGGCTCTCCCTTGGCCCCCGACGCCGCAGGCCTCGCGGAGTGCCGCTGCGCCGCTGCACGGCCTGCTTTTCTCTTTCCCCACTGCACGGCCTTCCCCTGGCTCGAGATGGGACGCGACGATGACCAGCCCCCACTGGCGTGCCTCCTGCAGGACCACTCCCCTGCTGGGCGGGTGAGTGACCGGCGGATGGGCTCCACCGCCAGCCCCGGAGGTGGACGCCACCGAGACCCGAGCCAGCATCGCCAATGCCCCAGGCCTGCCAGACAGCATACCCCGGCGCTGCCGGGGCCGCACTCCCAGGACCGCCACCGCCGCGTCGCACTGCCGGGGCCCCTAGCCTTGGGCACGCGCCTGGCGGAAGGCGGTACGGAGCTGAGCCGGGGGGCAACGCTCGCTCTACTTGTTTGCACGCGGACACCGGGCGGGGAGAAGCACCCCCGTGGCCACCCCGCATGCCTTTCTGCGGCCCACACGCGGCTGGGAAGGGCAATGGAGGGAAGGGCAATGGAGGACGTGACAAGCGGGGCCCAGGATAGGACTGCCGCTGGGCGACGGCGGGTGCCTTCTGGTGACCGTCCCCGCAGGGTGGGACGCCCGTCGAGCGGCGCTGCCGCCGCTCGGCACGGGGTCGCCTGCGCTTGCGGGCCTCCGCAGCTGGAGGGCCCACCGAGCACTCGCCCTCCACAAGCAGGCGGGTGGTTGAGCCAGGGGACAGCTGGCGGATGACGGCACCGCCGGTGTGCGTTCGAGGAGAAAAGGCTGTCGAGGGGAGGAGAGGCGCCGGACGCGCCGGGTGCAGTGCCGCGTGCGCCAGAGACCACGGCGGCGGTCCGAGGAGAGAGAGAGAGCGGGCGGGCCCCGGCAGCCATGACCCCGTGGCCGAGGAAGGGCAGAGAGCACGCGCTCTCTGCCAGCGCCGCCCATTACGACGAGGCGAGCGGGTCGGCCCCTGCGGACGACAGCGCGCCGCAGCCTCTCCGTCAAGGCCAGGCTGCGGGGGGGGGGGGGGCAGGGCGCCCCTCCTTGGTGCCGTACGGTTGACCCCTGCAGCACGCGGCGGGACAACGACGGCGACGGAGGAGCGCGGCCGGTGGCGATGGGACAACCACCGCAGGGGATCAGTGGGAGTAGCTGCTCCCCACCCCTCAGTGGCACCCTGCTCGGACACCGCCAGACACACCTGCCACCGCCGCCGCCGGCACCACAGCCACCATGGCAGGCCGCGCCAAGCCGCCCGAGTCTTTAAACTGCCGCCCTGCCCCACCGGCCCCTTTCAGCAAACCCGCAGCGTTTGATGACGCTGAGGGAAAAAAACCTGGGGGGACCACCGAGGCACGGAGCGCTAGGTACCTGGCCCTGGGGCGAGGGAAACGACCTGCATGGCCCTGCCGGGGTGCCTCCCCCGCTGCCGCCCTCAGGAGAGCGTCCACTGGCGGGGGTGCGCCCGACATCTGCCGCCACCACTGCCATGTGCTTCTCGGGGCCCGGGGTTTCCCTCAGTAGCCTGGCGCTGCGCATCCGAGAGGACCGCCATGGCTTGGGCCGCCCCGCCGGCGCAGGGCCCGACCACCGAGCACAACTCGGGCGCGCGCACACACCACAAAGTGCGGCAGGGAACGCCCGGAGGCCTTGGCCCTTGGAGTTTCTCTGCCGTGCACGAGAGGGGGGCCGCTCAGTTCGAGAGCAGAGAACTCTGCTGGCCGGCAAAGGTCCCGCTCCCCGGTGCGGGATGGGCTGGAGGAGCCGCCTCCTCCGAGCCCCGAAGGCGCCCCTGCCACCTGGCTCCCTCGCCCTTTCCACCTCGGCTGCCGACGGGTGCCACAGCCAGACGGACAGCCGTCGCTCGACAGGCGAAGCAGTGACGGAAGGGACGGGTGCGCCTCCGGGAGGGGCCGTGCCAAGCACCCCTCCCTCCCGGCACCCGGGCGGCTTTCTCGCACGCACGCTGAGGAGAGCCGAGCTCGGGAGAACTCGGGCCGCGCCAGGACACCTGCAGGCGGCACACTGGCGACCGGTGTACGGCGGCGCCGGCCACGGTGGTGCAAGGCTCGGGGGCCCGCGGCCACGCCCCGTCTCTCCGGCAGGGAGGGACCAGCGGCAGACCAGTGCAAGGCCATGGTGGAGGGGGTGGTGTCGGGGATGGAGGGGCAAGCCGTCGCGACGGCGGTGAGCATGCCATGCTTCTAGGCCCGGCTGCGACGCGCGGTGTAGCGCGGGGAGAGCCCCGCCCACGCGCACGTTGGCGGGTGCGCATGGCGTGTGCGCGTGACGCGCTTCGCCATGCCGAGAGGCTTTTCCCCCCTCTCCCCCTCCTGACCCCCCGCGCCCGGAGGTGCTGTGCGCCTCCGGTTTCTCTCTCTCTCTCTGGGGCTGACGGTGCGGGGCGAAGCGGAAGGGCATGTGGCCCCCGGTGCCGACCGGGGCCAGCAGCCGGGAGCCAAGCATGTGAATGGAGTGGGCGTGTAAGTGACGCCACTTACACACAGCCTGCCAGATGGCCTGGCACGACGTGGCGGGCGCCAAGCCCCATCGGTAATGATTGTTCCGAAGCAGGATCACCTACGGAAACCTTGTTACGACTTTTACTTCATCTAGATAGTCAAGTTCAACCGTCTTCTCTTCACTCCAGCAGGGCCGTGGCCAACCCCGCCGGGGCCGATCCGAGGACCTCACTAAACCATCCAATCGGTAGCAGCGACGGGCAGTGTGTACAAAGGGCAGGGACTTAATCAACGTGAGCTTATGACCCGCACTTACTGGGAATTCCTCGTTCACGAGGAAGAATTGCAATCCCCAATCCCCATCACAAATGGGGTTCAACAGGTTACCTGCGCCTGCCAGCGGAGGGTAGGCACAAGGTGAGCCAGTCAGTGTAGCGTGCGTGCGGCCCCGGACATCTAAGGGCATCACAGACCTGTTATTGCTCAATCTCGGGTGGCTGAACGCCACTTGTCCCTCTAAGACATTAGACGCCGACCACTCGGGGGTTGCGTAACTAGTTAGCATGCCAGAGTCTCGTTCCTTATCGGAATTAACCAGACAAATCGCTCCACCAACTAAGAATGGCCATGCACCACCACGCACGGAATCGAGAAAGAGCTCTCAATCTGTCAATCCTGTCCGTGTCCGGGCCGGGTGAGGTTTCCCGTGTTGAGTCAAATTAAGCCGCAGGCTCCACTCCTGGTGGTGCCTTCTGTCAATTCCTTTCAGTTTCAGCTTTGCAACCATACTCCCCCTGGAACCCAAAGATTTGGGTTTCCCGGGAGCTGCCCAGCGGGTCATGGGAATAATGCCGCCGGATCGCCAGTCGGCATTGTTTATGGTCGGAACTATGACAGTATCTGATCGTCTTCGAACCTCTGGCTTGCGTTCTTGATTAATGAAAACATTCTTGGCAAATGCTTTCGCTCTAGGCCGTCTTGCGCCGGTCCAAGAATTTCACCTCTAGCGGCACAATACCAATGCCTCTGGCCATCCCTCTTAATCATGGCCCCGTTTCCGAAAACCAACGAAATAGAACCGGAGTCCTGTTCCATTATTCCTAGCTGCAGTATGCCGGTGGCCGGCCTGCTTTGAACACTCTCATTTTCTCAAAGAAAACGCTTTGGGCCCCGTGGGACACTCAGCTAAAAGCATCGAGGGGGTGCCGAGAGCCAGGGGCTGGGACAGGCGGTGGCTCGCCTCGCGGCGGACCGCCAGCTCGATCCCAAGATCCAACTACGAGCTTTTTAACTGCAGCAACTTTAACATACGCTATTGGAGCTGGAATTACCGTGGCTGCTGGCACCAGACTTGCCCTCCAATGGATCCTCGCTCAAGGATTTAATGTGCAGTCATTCTAATTACAGGGCCTCGAAAGAGTCCTGTATTGTTATTTTTCGTCACTACCTCCCCCGGTCAGGAGTGGGTAATTTGCACGCCTGCTTCCTTCCTTGGATGTGGTAGCCGTTTCTCAGGCCCTTCTCTGGAATCAAAGCCTGATTGCCCGTCACCCGTGGTCACCATGGTAGGCACAGACAGTACCATCGAAAGTTGATAGGGCAGACATTTGAATGGGTCGTCGCCACCACGGGGGCGTGTGATCGGCTCAAGGTTATCTATAGTAACCACAGCTGCCGGGCAGGCCCAGTTTGGTTTTGGTCTGATAAATGCACGCGTTCCCGGAGGTCGGCGCTCGTCGGCATGTATTAGCTCTAGAATTACCACAGTTATCCAAGGAGCGGGAGAGGAGCGACTAAAGGAACCATAACTGATTTAATGAGCCATTCTCAGTTTCACTGTACCTCCCGTGTGTACTTAGACATGCATGGCTTAAGCTTTGAGACAAGCATATGCTACTGGCAGGATCAACCAGGTAGCTGCCGCCCACGGCGGCGCTGCGAAGCGTCACGCGAGCGCCCGGACGCGCCCGGCCCGCCAGTGAACTCGCCCCGCGCCAAACCCCGACTGCCCCGGGCTCCTTTTGCCGCTCCAACCCGCGGGAGCAGCATCGCGGACGAAGACATGGCAGAGGGTGGCAGCGTGGCTGTGACGGGCGCTGGCGGCAGGGGCAGCGGGCGGCCGCATCACGGCCCGGCATCACTGGGGATGGGGAACAGCACCACGCGCGAGAGACGCCCCTTGGCAACGGCCGACCCCAGCAGCCGGCCCTTCCCGCGACGCCGCGGGCAAGGAGCCGGGACCACTGCACAGCTTTTCGCCACTTGGATGGAGCGCGAGGCTTCATCTCTCTCCCTCTCTGTCTCACACTTTTTTTCCTGAGACCCGTACCCCAGTTCGAGACTCGGCCTTGTGCTGGAAATGAGGCGCGCAGCGCACGGAATGGGGCTTGGCCGGGGCTGACCCGCCCCCCCACCAAAGCCGAGAAAAACCCGCCCGCCAAAAGGTGGTGGGCGAGCGATGGGCTGCCGGCGAGGTTGGGCCAATTGGGGCCTCGCTTACAGGGAGTAAACCCCGTCCCGGCGCGTCCCCCTACTGGGCCGCGTGGAAAGCACCAGACGTGCTAGAGTAGGCAGCGACCCGACGAGGCGGGCACAGCCAGGACACCGAGGCCCCTTTTCAGCCGAGGCGGCTCGCTCTGCAGCAGGCAGCGGAATGGCAAAGGAGCGCGCGGACCGGGGTCTGTTCCACCCGCGTCCCAGGCGAAAAGAGAGAGGGCGAAAGTGCCCATCTACCCATCGGGTTCGGGCACTTTCGCTCTCTCTTTTTCTCTCTTGCCTCTCTCCCTTCTCGCGGCTCAGCTCCAGCCGCACCGCCGCCCGGTGCTGCTCGTGTCCGGGACCCACACGGGCGCTACCCGGACCGGGGCTGGCACCAGCATCTCACGTGGTTTTTTAAGGACACCTGAAGGCTCACAGGGCCACGAGGCCGTCACACAGCTCGGGACGGTAAAGACACCCTTCCCCAGGCCAGCGGGAGGGGCGACACCTCGCCTGCGATGGGTAGCAAATTGGAAAGGAGATCGCCCTGCCCGAGAATCGGACCCCCCCTGCTGTGGCTTCCCCGTGAAAGAGAAGCCTTGGAAGGAGAGCCGGCCCACCAGGGGCCCTCTCCGATGCCACCCGAAAAGCCACATCGATCAGGCGCAACTCCAGGAAGGAGCCGCGCGAATGGCGACAAGGGCCCCATGGCCAAGGTCCTGGGACAACGGCGATGGCCGCCCAGCCCACCTGCGGATCGGATTGCTCGCGGCAGCAGAGGAGCACGGGGGCTGCCGCCGCCCGGCCGCGGCCAACAACAGCTCCCCTTTCAGCTAGGCAACAGCGGGACTGGACTGGCCCCTGCCGGGCCGGGAGGGGATTTGGTGGCCCTCCCCACCCTTCTGGCCCGGAGAAACCGGCTGAGTGTGTGAGAAAAAGTGCCACCAATCTGGCGCCACGGGCCACCGGCTTTCACCCGGCCTCGCGGCGGTCGGCTTTCCCTTCCAGAAAAAAAAGCTGGGAGACGGCACGACAAAAAAGGCACATGGAGGCGCCTTCGCAACGACCCGTGCTAGCCACGGGGGCCGCGGGGCCAGGGGCCCGGGGGGGGGGGGGGGCGAGGTATGCGCCTCACTGCCTCCCCACGACGGACCCACTGGCATCCCGCTCGCGCCTTTGTCGCAACGCTTCTCGGTGCCGCGGCTTAGGGCTGCGAGAGAAAAATAAAAAGGCCTGCAGAGGCCTGGCAGGCACCCCCCCAACTCTGCCCACCTCAACAAAAAGCAACGGACCCAGCGTGGCCAACCCGGCCCCGCTCGGCATAAGCGGCTCAGTCGATCCGGCCACAACCGAGGTAGGCGAGGCGCCACCGCCTCGCCCAGGAGACCAGTCGGGGGGGCTCTCCGTTGGGTGCCGGGCCTGTAAAAAAAGAAAAGAAACTAGGCCAAAAAGATCTGCCCGCCACAACGCAGGTCCCCGGCTTAAGGCCGAGGAAGGGGGACGGCTTCAACAACGCAAGCCGGGGACCACCGCTGCCGAGGCAGACCGATGGGCCCAAAACAACAGCAAATGATTCTGGAGCAGAGGCATTGCTTGGAGAAAACTCCCCCCTGCTCTGTCTGGGCAATCCTTAACCAGTCTGTTACATGGCTCTTGCTGCCAATTTCTTGCTCAACAGTGTGACAGATGAATCTCATTCGTGTTAACAATTGTAACTATATTTTAAATATTTTAGAAAATATTTGTTAAAAAGTAAGAGAGGAAAAGGATATGGAATTAGTGTCACAAAACAGATGTTTTCAGATGTTCATGAGAAAACAGGATGCAGGATGTAGTTTGAGATAAGTAACATCCCAAGAGGCAATAGGCCTCGGGATAATGAAAGAATCGGCCTTGAAATGGACAAAATTGGGATGATTCCAGGTATCTATGAAATCATAAGGCTTCTTTTTGGAATATAATGCTGGCTTCTATAACACAAGACTTGGGGTGTATGTGCAGCTTGTGGGGTTGTTCAAAGGACATAGATTTTAAGAATCAAAAATAGGAGGAGATTGACAGAAAATTATTGATGAATATGTATTAGCATCCAGTCTAGAAGTTGTGTTTGGATTCTTTATCTTTTGTATGGGAGGCAGGGTGAGAAAACCCCCCTGTATTCCTGACTGGTTTTGCTTATGCTTTATCCAAACCACTGCCAAATTATTTTGGATCTGCTTGATTATATTTGATTGCATTATTTCATATAAAATGGCTGCTCAATTAAAATTGCTGCTAAATTCTAATGTTGGTTTAATAAATCAGACATATAGGGACCTCATTCATAACATCAGCCCACCTCAGTCACCTCCCCGTTGGGACTGTGCTTTCTACTGAGCCAGTCCTGCCAGAAAAGCAGCTTCAAACACACCTCTAAGAAGGCACTGATCCAGATAAAGCACATCCATTCCCCTCTGCCCAGGGCCAGTCCCCTGTACATCTGGCAGCCTGCAAAATCTAACACCCCCTCAGGGTCCAACACATTGTTCCAGCCCAAAGCATAAAATTTGTTTTGTTAAAGCTGAAGTCATTCCTGCAGGTCCTCGGCCTTCCAAGGCCAACGCTGCCACTCCAGAGGGAATCCTGTGACCCCAAGCATTTGATGGTGACCACACCAAAGCAAGAGGTGGCTCCTTCAGAGGGAGAATGGCACATGGCAATGCTGTGCCTTTGTGTCCCCAGCCTTCCCCCCATTGTTTCAGCAATGGCAGCTACACTTAGGCACCTTCAGCAGAGCTTATTTGTGTTGGCTGAGTCCCAGCCCACCTCTAACAGCAGCTTGCAATGACAACAGCACCTGCACACTGAGGTATTTTGCTGGAGGCAAGCCTGTCACAAGCACACACCCTCTTCAAACTTCCCATCAAACAGAAGGGAGAAGAGCAGGAAAAGGCTACCTTTGGACCAGTCTTCCCCAGGTCTACAAATGGGCCAATTCTGGGTAGAAAACTCCTGCCAGTGCTGGCCTTCTTCTTCATGTTGAGAAACTTCTCCCACAGGAACTTCGAGGGAAGCAGCTGAAAGGCAAAAATAAACCAGCTAGAGCCTCAGAGTTGGGCTTGTTCAGAAAGGCTTTTCTTGAACAAGTGGCACTGGTGAACAATTTGTGGTCGCATTGTCCAGGACAGTCCTGGAAGCCCTGGAAGTTGCTTGCTGAAATACTCAGCACCAATAAATTAACAATACAGAGTGCAATACACATACTCCAACCACATGCCTCTGTCCCATCAGCTTCTCCGTGATTGCATGTGACATGGTTGGGGATTGCTGCTCTTTGGGCATTTCTTTCCTCTTTAGGTTCATTGGATTGAGGCAGTGACCTTTTCAAAGAATGGGGACGAGCTCTCAGGACTGCCCTGACTCCATCCCTGTACAGCACTGAGAACTCACAGCAAGGAGATATCACTGCTGGGTGAGTCCAAGAGAGGCAAGAAAGGAACCTTGTACCAAGAGTGAGGAGCACAGGAATGTGTCCAAGTTGTAGTTCTCTCTGGTAGTTAGCATTTGTTTTCTCTCTCTGGCCTCACAGACCCCTGCAGAGAAGAAAACAGAGGGATCTCCTGGACAGAGCCTCAGCACTGGGGCATCTTCAGTCAAGTGAGCTCCAGACACCAAGGGAGGTTTTTGACCCTGGCTCCAGGGAGCAGGAAAGAACGGTACAGCCTTCAAGATTCCTACCAATCCAGAGCTTTCAAGAGAAGCCAACTCCTTTGGGACAGATACCATCAACACATGGTAAACCAAAATCAGGGGACAATTCCCAGCACAGGAAGATTTCCACCATCCTGCAGAACAAAGGTGTGATGGTGTTCACAGGGGGCTTACGATGAGGGAAGAGACGAGGATCTGACTCCATGGTTCAGCAGGCTTGATTTATTATTTTGTGATATATAATTTATTAAAACTACACTAAAAGAATAGAAGAAAGGATTTCATCAGAAGGCTAGCTAAGAATAGAAGAGGAAGGAATGATAACAAAGGCTTCTGGCCTGGACTCTCTGTCTGAGCCAGCTGGGCGGTGATTGACCATTAATTACAAACATCCAACATGGGCCAATCAAAGATCCACCTGTTGCATTCCACAGCAGCAGATAATCATTGTTTACATTTTGTTCCTGAGGCTTCTCAGCTTCACAGGAGGAAAAATCCTAAGGAAAGGATTTTTCATAAAAGATATCTGGGACACAAAGGTGCTGAGACATTTTCTTCTGGGCGTGCTGCAGCAGATAACTTGCTTTGCTGTACACTGTGTCTGCAGGGCTGGATCTGTGCCCACACAGGAGCTGGGAGAGAACAGCTGCTTTGGAAGCTCTTCCAGCTGGGTCCAGCCCTGTCTCACGGGGCTTTGGGCAGAGTTTGAGCTTCCCCCCCAACATGCTCAAGTGCCCAAGGGCAGCTTGGTCTTGACACCAGCAGGGGGCTATTTACAAATCACAAACGGGACAGGACTGCTGTGGAACTGCCTTGAGCTGTTTTATTTTCCAGCATCAGTCTCATTACATGGTTATGACAATGGGAAGATGCCAGCAGCTCACATCCCAGGCGGCAGCCCAAGAACTTGATGTTACAACTTCCTTTATAAGTTTCTTGACCAATAACACAAAGCAAAAGCACATTGACAGTAGTTCCATCCAACCATTATAAGCACTCGTACCTATGGTTAAAACAATGCTTGCTTATTTTGAATACAATACCTGCTTGTAAGCCTTAAAGCACAATGCACAGAGCTCCATTATTAAGCTTTAACCCTCCTAATATCTTGCTAGATAAACTTTTCTGTAGCTTAGAGAGTTATTCTAGACAAGCGTTAATACACAGACCATTGTTCTATTTGTCCTTGCTTTTCTACTTTTAAAATAATTTTTCTGCTGGCCTATCTCATGGCAGCTGCTTAGCTCTAATCACAGTTCTACTGTATCTGAGGCCTGCCTTTTGCAGCTTTCCCAAAACCCTCTAATTTGTAGATTTCCACAATTCCCCCTCTCTGTTCATCTCAAAAGAAACCATCATAATTGTGTCGTTTATTACTTGCGTTTTGTAGCCTTACTAGAATATTTCTGCTTATTACCTACTTAAAGCATTTTCTTGCTTGCACTAAAACAGGGGCAGGGAGAGCAGGGACACCAGGGCAGTTTGCAGCCTTAACACAGCCCAGTGGGTACTTACAGTGAAAGATGTCAGTCTTTCCCTGGACAAAAGATGAGGTGTCGAGGTCTTCTTTGGGAATCCAGAAGCCATTTTGAAGTCAGGATCTCCCAGATGAGTGACAATGCCTCAACAAAACTGGAAGAAGCAACAATGGAACTCTGAAAATCCAGAACCCAATTCATGGCAGATTCAAGGCATATACGGGTGCTAAACATTTTCTATGATTTGAAAGTAGCTAAGTGCTTGTTTGGTGTAAGTAGCTAGTATGTTAGGCCTCTAGTTGGACTTTATTTGAACTATAGGGCTGCCTTGTGCAATTCAAAGATGGATCATACTGAAACCTGGAGCTAAAAATCTGAACATTAAGAATAGTTAGAACAGACAAAGCTGCAGCCTAAATATTACTTTAAAATAGCTAGAGTGGATATCCTCTTCTTTTGGCTAAAGCACCCCTGCTCTCTCAGCTGCTCCTCACAGGACTTGGGAGAGACTGGAATGTTATGGCTAATGGCTTAAAAATTGTTAGAAAGGACTTTCTGCCCATTGGGACAAAACTGTATAAAGAAGCTGCGACCACCCAAGCCCACCCTTCCCTGAAAATGCCTCTGGACTGGAACTTGGCACTGGGAGTTAAGCTGCTGAAGGGAACTTGAGACAAGACAAAGGTGACACTATTGTCCCATTAGCTCAGGGCTGGGGAGAAGTAAACAAGGCTGCAGAGAAAAACCTATCCACAACAAAGCCAAACCCAGCAGCTGTCCTGAAAATCAGCTCTGTCTGCCTTCAAGGTGGGCAAGTCATAGCCACAGACTCGTCTGCTGAGGCCAGGTTTGCACACAAACCTCCCATCCAAGACCTCCACAGTGCCCCCAGACCCATTCCTGAGGCCTTGCACCAGACGACTGCAGGGCACGCAAAGTAACACAACAGATCTGAAAATCCAGAAGCCAATTGATGGCAGACTCAAAGGACAGACAGATGCTAAAGATTTTATATTATTTGAAAGTAGCAATAGACAGAGTCCAACTTGCCCCACCCCAGGGAGGCACCTGGGAGGTCCCACCTTGCCCAAATCTGCAGGAATCCATTGGAGTCTTACGTTTTGCCAGACCTCACCACAGAGAAGACCAGAAGAGGATTTTATGGTATGCCAATGGGATCCATGGAATGGTGATGTTTTTCACTTCATCTGTCTCTGTCACTCTCCTTCTTCCCCTTCTTCCCAACCCCCCATCCCCCCCCGCCCCTGCCACCCCCCGCTTCTTTTCCTTTCTCTCTCTCTTCCTCCTATTTACTGTTACATAAAATCCAGACTATTGATTTTGGCATATGGTCTCATTTGCACCTCAATTCACAGGCCTCTCCCTAATAATTTTAATAGCCAGATGATAACAACCCACTGAAACTTGATGAAACTTGAACAGACCTCATTCACCTTTAAGCAGTTTAAGCAACCACTAGACGGGGAAAAAATGTATAGACCAGTACATTTAGAAAATGTTGCATTCCTTCAGTGAAAAAAAAAAGCACAATCAGTAGAGCATATATTGTTCATCCACTCAGCTGTGCATTGTGGTGGTGTTCACAGGGGTCTTACGATGAGGGAAGAGACGAGGATCTGACTCTTGATTTATTATTTTATGATATATATTCTATTAAAATTATACTAAAAGAATAGAAGAAAGGATTTCATCAGAAGGCTAGCTAAGAATAGAAAAAGAAAGAATGAATAACAAAAGCTTGTGTCTCAGACAGAGTCCAAGCCAGCTGACTGTGAGTGGCCATTAATTAGAAACAACTCTAGGAGACCAATCACAGATGCACCTGTTGCATTCCACAGCAGCAGATAACCATTGTTTACATTTTGTTCCTGAGGTCTCTCAGCTTCTCAGGAGAAAAAACCCAAAGGATTTTTCATAAAACATGTCAGTGACAGTGCAGACCACTGAACTGCTGCACCAGAAGACGGGCATTATCCCATCCTGTATTTCCCTTTGGCATTCTCTCTCAGAGTGCAGATGAGACAAAACCAAAAAGTTCATCTTGAGTCAATCTTTACCTTCAAAGGAAATTCAGGAACTTTCTGCAGAGGCCAATGCTCTGCACACTGATGAACTCCTTGCAGAGGCCAATGCTCTGCACGCTCAGGAACTTTGCAGAGGCCAATGCTCCGCGAACAATTCCCCTGGCGAATGGCCCAGTGAAGCCGCCTGCAGGAGCCCAGGCTGCGCACAAGCAGCCAGGGCCGCGTTCTCAGGCAACTGAGGCCGCGCCGCTGTCACAGACGCTGCCGCCGCCTTCGTGGTTTCCAGGCAGCTGCGGAACCCGGCAGCCGCCGCCCTTTCCCGGATCCTGCCCCTCCCGGCCCCGCACGCCCCCCAAGATGCTGCCGGGGCTCGGGGGCTTCGTCTGCCTGGGCTGGGGCTCGGCCTCCCCTGCGGGACAAGGTGAGGGGGGGTCCCCGGGGGTCGTGTCCCCCCGGGAGCGTGGGTGAGTCCCCCATGTCCCCCCCAAGCCGGGGTCACCCCCTTTTCTCTGCCCAGAGCTCCTGAGCCAGCTCCTGCTGCCCCCTGGGAGGGGCTTTGGGGAGCCCCCCGGGGACCCCCTTGAATGCCCATTCCTGGGCACTGGGACCCTTCGCATCTCCTTCCCCAGCTGCAGGACCCCCTGCACCCCCTTATCCTGCCCCGACACCCCCTGCACCCCCTTTCCCGGGTATCCTCCTCTCCCAGCCCCTGGATCCCCCGTTTCCATGAGCCCGGGGAGCCCCGGACCCCATTCCCGGCCTGCCCGGGGCACCTCAGCCCCAGGCCTTCCTTTGCCCGGCGAGCGGTGACGTCACTGCAGACTCGGGCCGCCATTGGCCAGCAGCAAAGAGCGGCGCCAATGGCGGGGCCGGAGGCGGCTCAGGGGCCGTGAAGAGCCTTGAGCTGTGAGGGGCCATGAGGGGCCATGAAGGGCCGTGAGGTGTCACTCTTGCGCCCAGAATGACACAGGAACAGGCAGGAGGCAGTATTGCAGAAAGACTAAAAGAAGGTTTAATTCAAGAGAACCGTGCGGTTTTTATAGAGTCATACGATATATTCTGTTTGATTGGCTCTTTAACAAAAACACATTCTTTATACACCGTCCTTGAGAAGAAGAGAAAGATGAAGTAGAAGAACACCACCTGCGGATTGTTTATACTGAAGTTCTCACATTCTTACAGCTTGCTAATAATTCTCACAAGCTGCTGTGAGAAACACTTGCTGTTTCTCTCTCTCTGTGCCATGGCATCCACAGTGAGGGGCTGTGAGGGGTCTTGGGCAACTGTGAGGGAGCCATGAGGGGCCTGTGAGGGACCATGGGGAACTGTGTGGTGTTATCTTTTTATTCTAAAAACTACGTGTACACTATTTACAATAACTTCTCAATACTTATCACCTATGTTAGACAGTGAGTTTTTACTCTAAACTAATCTAAAAATGCCAACATCACTTAAAAGATGGAGGAAGAAGGAAAGGAAGGAAGGAAGTGTGATAAATGAATTCACTGGATTCAAGGATCATACAATTATAAATTTATTATTATTATTATGCAAGCAAGAATAAGCAAAGTTCAGCACTGAGCGGCCGGGAGTCTCCGCTCCTCTAGGCTCGCACCGTTCCTATCCCCAAAGTCCACCTTTTATTGCCTTTTTCTCCCGGGTCCAGGGATGACGTGGTCTGTCTTTTGCGCTTGCTCGTTCAGTTGCTAGGGGGTCTTTTTCTGCCTTCTGGTGGTCGTGGGATGAAGGCTCCAGGTCTTCCTCTTTGAACCGCTGAGTGAACTTTTCCTTCTAAGGCATACCTATACAGTGGAATTTTCAGAACCCTATACGATTCCTGCAAGCCTAAGCAATTCTTGCGACTTTAGGGATTGTTATTACAGCTCTCCTCTGTGACCTCTTAGGTGAACTTTTCTTTACCATGGAATTCCAAAGCACTACACGATTCCTGCAAGCCAAGCAACCATATGTGAACCATATGTGGCTATACATTTAAAATAAAGCGGTTTTAGCTATTTAGTTATGGCTTTGATATTGTATAACTATTTAGCTATTGATTAAATTAATGAACAAATATATTGCTACTTATTACACCAAGGTCTCAGCTCAAATGCTGTGTTTAATTCTAAGCTTTGCTGACAAGACCAAAGGTCCGACATTTCCCTGCATTTGGGTTTCCAACAACACTGATGCTGTTAGTTGCAGAGTGCCCGGGATCCGTCTTGCCAGTCAGCTCTGGCAGGAGGGAGGCAGCTGCCAGGGGGCTGCTTGTGGCCTCTGACAGCCCCATTGCTCAGGGCTTGCCAGCGCCCCAGCCCCTCAGGCCCTGCCCCAGCCCGGCCAAGCTGCCCGGCAGCAGCGCCGCAGCCCCACAGCAGCTCCAGAGCAGCCCCATCCAGAGGCACCTGGGAGCCCTCAGCAAGGCAGGCAGCAGCACACGGGCGGGAGGACACGGATGGCGCTTCCTGCCTGGCATAGGGCTTGTGGCCATCTCCAGGCACCGCTCTGGCAGGGATCCCCGCAGTTCCGGCCCCTGCCCAGCCGCTCTGTGGGCAGCACAAAGGCTTCAGCAGAACCACCAAAGACCAAGGGGCTTCTGGCCATTTTCCCTGCAGCACTGCATGCCTGGGAAGCTGGCTGAGCACAAGCACCCTTTTCCCTCTCCTCCCCTATGCCCTGTGGACCCTGGGCAGCAAAAGAAAAATCTTGGGAGTCTGTCTATTATAACATAGTCTATATTTACATTGGAAAGGAAAAGGATAAAAGGAAAAGAACATTCTTGAAGAAACAGAAAATTCATCCTGACTCAGGTGGCCCCAGCAAAAAGAGCTTCTGGGATCAGCTCTCCTCAGAGCTCCAGCAGGGCAGGCAGCCGAGCTGTGAGAGACGAGGCCGTGTCTTCCACGCCCTGCGCAGGTGATTTCGGAGCCACTGGAAGCTGGAGATGGGAGCCCGCTCTCCTGCCTTGAGGATGCACAGAGTTTGAATTGCCAGGCTTCCGACGGCGAGGCTGATGTCATTTGTTTTGTCTTCAAGGGCTGCAAGAGAGAGGAACAGAGCCACGGTCAGAAGCTGGAGCTGCGGGGAGCTGAGGAGAGCTGCCTGCCAGGGCCATCGCAGCTGGGTTTTGCCATGGCCAGGAGGGAGCAGGGAGCAAGGGGATCAGCCCGAAGCTGCTGGCCAAGAATGGGCCACGAGGCCCTGAAATCTCAGGGTGCTCTGCCCCCGGGAGCAGAGCCCTCTGCAGCCGGGGCAGGGCTTGCAGCTGTCCCCGGCAGCCCCCGCTGTCAGCCCGCTGGCCTCACTCACCAGTGCAGATCAGCTGCAGCTCTTGCTGCTGCCCCCTCAGGTGCCGCCCGGCCATGCCTGTGAACACAGAGCCTGTCAGGGCGCCAGCGGCACAGCTCCCTGCCAGCGGCGCTGCCGGCGCTGTGGCCACACGGGCTGCTGGCCCGGCAGGGCTCAGCCCGGGCCCTTGCCGCACGCTGCCGCCCCAGAGCACGGCTGCCAGAGGGCGGCAGCAGCAATGCCCAGGCCGGGCGGGGCTCCACGGCGCCGGGCCCGGCTGGCACTGCCGGGGCAGCAGGCGGGGCTGGGGCCGAGCTGCGGCGGGCCGGGCCGGGGAGGGAGCCCGGGCTCGTGGCTCACCCATGAACCTGACGGCCGCCTCTCGCAGGGGCTCCTGTGGGCTCCGCAGGTAGCGCAGGGCCCGGCGCAGGTGCTCGGCCGCTCTGCTCCTGTCCTCTGCCAGCTGCAAAGAGCGGCAGGAGGGAAGGGTTGGCGCGGGCTCAGCCCCTGGGCCGGGCGCTGCCTGCGCCCAGCCCCGGCCTCCCCTGGCCGCACAGGCCTGAGGCGCGGCCTGCAGCCGCTGGCCAAGGGCTCCCGAGGGCAGGGGGCAGAGGGCCGGCTGCTGCCCGGGGAGCCGCGGTGCCGGCCCGCAGCCCCGCCGGGCCGGGGCTCCGTGGACACCCGGCTGGGGCCCACGGGAGCCTGGAGAAAGCCCGCGCGGCCTCTGGCTGCAGCAGCGGGCAGGGGCACAGCTGCTCGGCCCCGCACACTGAGCACTGCCCTCAGGGGCCTTCTCCAGGCTGAGCCTGTGGCTTCCAGGCCGTCCTTACCAGGCACTTGCTGAACTTCCACAGTTTCTGCTCCTTCAGCAGCTTTTTGAGATCCCTCCTCTTCATGAACTTGACCGCATAAAGCAGTGTTTCCCGAGAAGCCTGGAGAGCAGCAGAGACGTGGAGATGGCCCCACAGCCCAGGGCACGGGACCCACCTCCCCGTGCCATGGCCTGGAGGAGGCTGAGGTCCAGCAGGCGCAGGGCAGGAGGCAGCCCAGCCCCCTGCCAGGGGGACAGCAGCAGCCCACCAGTCCTCACCTCTGCCACACACTGATTCTCATCATTGCAGTGGAAGAAGAGTGGAAGCAGGCTCTGTTGCACAGGGCTTTCCAAAGGTTTTTCTCTCTCTTCCAAATACTCCATCATGTCTCGGAAGAGTTTGATGGAGAGCAGCTGTACCTGGCTATTAACCTGTATGAAAAAAAAGGAAAAACTACCTCAGCATTGGCTCCTCCAGGGCCCCCTGGGCACAGGGCTGGAAATGCACAGGGCACACAGTTTCCAGGCAGCAGCCAGTGGCTGTAGCTGGGGGCACAGCGCCTTACGTGGTCAAAGAGTGGCAGGAGCGCCTCAGCCAGCTGCAGGGCAATGGTGGTTGCCATCAGAATGTGTTTGTGCAGGAGTATAAAGCTGAGTGTGATGAGTGTCATCCCAGCTATCTCTGCATCATTGTCCCCCAGTAGGTCCATGAGGCTTTCGGTCAAGCTCCACATTCTTTCGGCCTGTGCGGAACACAAGTCTGTGAAAGGCCAGCCTGCTGCTGCAGGGCCCAGAGGCCAAAGGCCTGTCCCGAAGCACTGGGGCAGCTGAAGTGGGAGGCAGGAGAGCTGGGAGCAGCTGCCCCAGCACCCCAAGCCCAGGCAAGGCCAAGCCACTGCGTTCTCAGCACAGCTTCAGCCACCGCCCCCTTCTCACCATTGAGGGATCATCAATGAGCTCGAGAAGGGCCCTGAGCGCCAGGCGACGCCTCTCCCTGCACTTGCTCTGAAGGTACCGTGAAGAGACCTTCACAACACTGTCCCCACATTCACCGGGGTCCAGGCACTCAAGGACCTGAAAGGCACAGGGCAGTGACAGGGAGCCGGCCGGCAGGAGCCCGGAGCCGCACAGGGCCGGGCCCAGGCAGCAGCAGCAGCAGCAGCAGCAGCAGCAGCAGCAGCAGCACAGGGCGCGGGCACCGTCCCAGGTGGCTGCGGCGACGAGAGGGCAGAGAGCTGGGAGGCAGCTCAGCCAGGTAGCGCTGGACACCCGGCTCACCTCCACAAGGAATGCCAGGGCGGGCAGATCCCAGTGTGGCTCCTGTGTGCTGAGCAGCCAGAGGAGGTGGAGTGCAATACTGGAACACAACCGAAGACAAGCATGGCGCATCTCCCTAGGAGGGCGAAAAAGGCACCAGGAACCTGAGTAAATGTCTCCAAAGACAGGCTCACAGAGCCTGGTGGTCTTTCACCACCGTCCTGCAAGGGGCCCTGGGCCCTTAAGGAGGTGTCTCGTGCTGCGCTCTCTCCCCTCCAAACCTTTTCCAGTCTGCTTGGCCGTCCCTCAGTGTGTCCTTAGGCATCCCTCAGTGTGTCCCAGGGCCTCGGGGTATGTGTGGGACAGCTCGGGCACAAAGCACAAATGCCGGGAGCAATGGGGACAAGGGGAGTCTCACCTGGCCAGCAGACCCACGGCATAGTGGCGGGTGTCAGCACAGAGCAGCGTGTCCCAGCCACGTTTGCGTTCCACTGACACTACCACATCCTTGTACTGCTTTTGGCAGAGCAGGGACTTCAGGGTCTGCACTGCAAACCTGTATGCACAGCAAAGGCCAGGTCACACAGGTAGCACTGGCTCCTTGGCAGGCCACGTGGCAGGGACAGGAGGAGTGGGATGGAGCACCTGTTGGGGCTGATGGCAAGGCCGTGCTCTTCCAAGCATTCCTTCCAGAAGGTTTGGACCTCCTCTGGCATCTCCTCTGTGCTGAAGAACACTTGGAAGAGCAGATGCACAAATAGGCGGGGGAAATACGGCCTCACCACACGTGGGACAGGGGGCTCCTGGAGGATCTTCCACATCACCACGGTTGCCTGCAAAGGACAAAGCCCCCCGAGACAGCGCTCAGTGCCCAGGTGTCCGTGTGGCAGGGCCCGAGCTTGGCAGGGAGAGGCCCGGAGAGAGGCAGGGGGAGCACGGGGCCTGCTGGGCCTGAAGCTGCCCCGTGGGCCAGGTTTCAGGCCAGCGCCTGAGGCAGGCAGATGCAGTGGGGGAAGGAGCATGGAGAGCTCTGGAGAGGCGGCCTTGGGGCCAGCAAAGGCCACTTGCAGAAACTCACAGCCAGGCCAAAGACAGCCGTTTGGTCCCCATCGGAGGTGCACGTGCTGTGCTCTGGCCAGCTCCCCAGCACATCCAGGAGGATCAGCTGCACTGGCTCTGCAGTCCTGGACGAGCACATGATGGTCTTCCACATGGTGATGGCAGCTCTGCGGGGTCAGAGCTCTGTCTCAGGTGGGGTCTCAGACACAGCACCGGGGGGAGCTGAGCTGGCTGCCAGTTCTGCCTCTGCCCACTGGCCCTGGCATGCAGCAGCCAGGCAGCCCAGGCCTGTGGGGACAGAGCCCTGAGGGGCAGGGAGGGAGCATGGCAGCAGGTTTAGGGGCCGACGTGCCAGGGCTGGGAAAGGCAGCAGCCAGAGGGCCCTGGAAGTCTCTGTTGCTCAGACACCTGGGACAGGCTGTACAGGGTGA
The DNA here is from genome assembly GCF_051311805.1 of Agelaius phoeniceus. Lineage (NCBI taxonomy): Eukaryota > Metazoa > Chordata > Aves > Passeriformes > Icteridae > Agelaius > Agelaius phoeniceus. The sequence goes on from NC_135271.1 coordinate 610,078, forward strand.
TGGGCTGGGGAGGCCTGAGCCCTCTGGGCAGGTGGGCCCCATACCTGTCACAGGACGGGGCCACACGCAGGAGCGTCACGACTGTGTCACCCGGGTGTGCTTTGGTGAGTTGCAGCAGGGCCTCCTCCAGCCTGTGCTCGGCAGAATCATTGGCCAGGAGCCACTGGTGGATGAACCTCACCATGGCGGGCACCTGGAGAAGGCACGGGGAGACTTGGGAAGCTGCCAGAGGGAGCAATGTCCCCAGGGTCCCCAGAGAAGTACTTCCCTTCCCAGCACACTGCCATGGCCTCAAAGGCTCCCAGGGAGCAGCAGGCGTGGCTGGGGAAGCCACGTGACTCATGGGGGAATGGAAGCCTGGCCCCAGGCTGCTTACTTGTTCTGGCCTGGCAACACCCTTCTCCAGGAGCAAATCCAGCAGGGCGGCACTGGTCTCATGATGGAGGAGCTCTGAGTGAGCTCTGAGCCCAGTGCCCATGGTGATGGTCTCTTCCTGCTGAATGCTCCGGATGAAGTCGCAAACAAACTGTAGGAGAAGGGCAGGAAGCCGGGGATGTTGCATGGAGTGCTGCACACACGGTGCTGGGCTGAGCAGGGACAGCAGGCCCAGCCCAGCTGGGGGTGGCTGCAGGTACCTGCGCTGTTCTGCGGAAGCGGCCACGGCTGGATTCCTGCTCTTGTGTGCGCTCCACGGCTGCATCTGGCAAAGAGCGAGCGCAGCCAGAGCTGAGGGGCTGCGGGAGAGGCCGGAGAACACAGCCCAGCCCTGTGCCCCCCAGGCTGGGAGAGCCCCGGGATGGCCCAGGGGATGGAGCACGGCCACTGCGGGGTGTCTGCCCGGGCCCTCTTCCATCCTGTCCATGGGCATTTCCCCAGGGGATTGCATGGGATGGCATGGGATGGCATGGGATGGGATGGGATGGCATGGCATGGCATGGCATGGCATGGCATGGCATGGCATGGCATGGCATGGCATGGCATGGCATGGCACGGGATGAGATGGGATGGGGCCAAGTTGGCTGCAGGCTCCAGCCCTGCAACCCAGCTCTGCCACTCACCCTCCTGGGGTGGATGGAAAGGCACCACCTCCTCAGTCTCATGTGCTGGGGCAGCTCCAGGGCCTTCTTCCTCCTCCTCCTCCTCCAGCCAGGCCATCTTGGGCACTCTCGGGGGTCTCTGCTCCATGTCTCTGACTGGAGCTACTTGCAGGAGAGGTGCCCTGGGAAAGCTCCGGGGCACCATATCCCATGCTCTGCCCTTGAGGGCAGCTGCAGAATAGAAGCCTCGCAAGGCCACGGGTCACCGAGTCCTGTGCTCTGGCCTCGAGCTCAGCTGCAGGAACAAGGCTGCGGAAAAGCTCGGGCTCAGACGGGAACGAGCGTGCTGTGTGGGGGCTCCTCACGGCACCGCTCTGTCCCGTTGTGCCCCGTTGCGGGCTCCCAGCTCCCGGGCAAGCTTCTATTTCCCACGTGTCACAAAGGGCCCCTGGACACCGGGTTCCGTTCCATGGCACGGTGACCGTGCTGCAGCGTGCCACCCAGGGCCCTTGCACACACTGCCGCCTGCCCTGGGGCCGCCCCCAGCCCAGCCAAAGTGGCCCAGGCTGGAAGGAATGCCTGGCCCCAGGTGTCTAAGGCAGCCCCACAGGATCTTTAGGAAGGGCTCAGAACATCAGCAAACGCTGCCCTGCTCTGCGGGCTCAGGGCAGCAGAAGGAGCCCCCAGGGCTGCCGACGCAGCCGCGCTGGGAAGGGCCCGGGGCCTTCCAGGGAAGCTGGCATAGCCTCCTTGGGACACATCCCGGCCCGTGGCCATCCCAAACCCATGGGTGTTACACGCACAAGGAACGTGTGGGCCCGGGCACGAATGCTGCTCTGAGCCCTGGGGCCCGGGCAGCGCTGACAGCAGCAGCTGTGGCAGAGTCCCCGCCCAAGCAGAGCTGCCACCCCCCGAGCCCTGGCAGCGCTGGTGCCCGTCTCCTGCCCCAGAGACCTGTGCCCCCGGGGGGCTTCTGTGCCACAGGGAGCCAAAGCCCACCTGCATTGGGGGCTGTGCTCCTTCCTGCAGGGGATGATGGCCAGAGCACCTGGAGAAACTGCTGGGAAGACTTGGTCTCTGTCAGATGATGTTGCTCCTTCCTGAAATGAATTATTTTCATGGAAGGGATTGGCAGTAGCACCACAACATCATCAGTTTCCGAGTTTCTCAAAAAAATCAGATTTCAGTGGAATGCTGTGCTTTTCTGACTCTCTTTCCTGCATTCTGGAAAAAAAAAGAATCTGCCCAGCCTCTGATATTCTAGGCTCCAGTTACTGTGTGTCTGTCTGTGGCAGCTCATGTCCACACTAATCTGCATCCCTGCTGAGCGTGGCCATGGACAGCCAAAAATAGGGAAGTTCCCCAGTGAACATCATTGCAGACACATGGGGATGTGCAGTGGATAGAGATAACTGGGAGGAGAAGCTGTTCTGTGTGTCTGATTATGGTGCTGGTGCCCAAAAACTAGGCAAGAAAACAGCCCTCAATAGTATAAGGCCTATGGAGAAGATATTTGTTTATTCAATGCTGGGAGTGAGGGGCATTGCTCCGCCACAAACTCACTTATCCATCCTTTGAACAGTTCTAGCTTTTATACATGTTTTACTGCATGTGCACATTATACTTTCCCCACCTTCATATTGCAACACATTTTCTAATCCCATGATGATGCAAGCCCTTGTAGCACATGCACGGTTTCTGCACAAGGTGGTCATCAGCCTCTGGTGGTCATTTTGGATGAAGGCTCATAAGTCTTCCTCGTGCTTGAGTTCTCACGCCTGCTTCTTGTGCATGCTCTATAGGATTGTCTGCTCCAACAGCCAGTGGTCAGCTTTTGCAGGTAGCTTGTTCTGCTAAATTTGCTGATTTCCAAAAGGTGCTTCATTCACATACCCTGTTACAAAGTCGCTACTTCTTTCTGCACAGCTACGGCTTTTTGTGTAGCTCAAGCATTATCTCATTGCCTAGGCATCAAGTCCGCCCTTTCTTTTATCCTTTGCAAATTCTTTGGCAACTATAGTCTTGTTGTGCTCTCAAAATATTTACCTGTTTCGATCCTTTACCTCATTTTGTTTTGCTTCCATTCGTGATATGTGTTGGCAGTTTGTTTACAATACCATATGAAACATTGGCTCATCATGCAGGTTCCTAAGAATGGTATTCCAGTTCCTAAAATTCCTACCAAAAGTTGTGTAGGCCAGTTCAGATTAGGTAGCCAAGATGTCAGAGTTTCCCTCAAATATTTGCTCCAAGATGTAATGCCTTGGGTTACTGCAGGGAGTACTTGTGCCTGTTGCCAAATGGCACAGATATCCATTGCTATTTGCCCTGATTGATTTATAGCAGTGCAACAACTGGCATTAATTAGAATACAAACTTCTCCCATTTGGCTGTTACCTGCGGTTTTGAAAGACTACTTCTTTTAGTGAGTCTGTTTCTCTTTGTAGTCTTCCCAAAGCATCTGCTGTTGAATTAGCAATCAGTTCTATTTCGGCTGGGATGTCTGAAATTGCCTTTTCCAGTTGTGCAATTCCGAAATTTGGGAGCAACGCCCTCACAAAACTGTGGAAACTCTTGCTGTATCACACCACTGGGTTATTGGGTGTTCTCTTTTCCACAGTCCTCGAATAATACCTGTCATTTCATGAGTTTGATTTATGCCTGTAACCAAGGGATAAGGGATCCCATGGTACATTGGCCAGTCCAGTTACCTGCTAGTTGTTTTAATGCTATTCCATTCCCACAAAGGCACCCAGATGCATCAGGAAAAAGGCAGTTGGTGGTAATTCTCACTGACTTGTTTCCCCTATGTCTATCAAAAAGACAGTTTTTCCATCATCACTCACTGCCTGGGTGCCACTGACCCACCCAGCTGTGTTAGCAGAAACGCTGCCGAGATTTGTTCCAGGCTTGTTCAGCCCTGTGTGTCTGTGACTGACTCGTTGAGAGGCTGTAATGGAAAAGGGGCTTTCCCAAGAAGATCCTGCCTGTCTACATTGAGCACCAGCATTGTGGAAGCTGTGGGGGCTCAAATCTGACCAATTGCTTGATGGTAGCCCTGTTAAGTGAAGGTTCCATTGTTGCACCTCTCCGCAAAGCCTGCAATCCCCGAGTCCTGTATAATTAGCTAGGGTTCCTATTAGTGTTACACAGGTGTTAACATCAAAGGCACTGACAGTATAACCAATGAAAAAGACAGTGAAATACAATATGAATTTAATGGTTTAGGAGTGAATTTCAGTTTTAGTCCACGGTCCCCAACAGGTTTGGTTGTCCAGGGTTTAGTTGGTGATTTCTTGAATCAAGAAGATTGAAGGGGTGTAGTGAATCCAGGCAGGTCTTTCCTTTACTCAGATGGAAAAAGGCAGTCAGGAGCACTTGGAACAGTCCATCCCACTTTTCCTGCAGAGGATCACCTGTAAAATTCTTAACACACACCCAGCCACCCGGATCAATTGTATGCAATTAATGATCTGGCTGCTTAGATTGATTCTCAAACGCAGTACTAAACTTCTGGTGCAATTGTTGGTTTATAGCCATTAAATAGTCATAGATATATTGACTACCATCTTGAGCCAAATTTTCATCATGAGTGACATTTAATCCATAAGGTCTGCCATAAAGCATTTCAAATGGGCTTTTTCTTTAGACCTAGGTTTTATTAAGTCTGATGAAGGCAATAGGTAGAGATTGATACCAATATAAATGCACTTCTTGCCAAATTTTAGCTGTTTGATCATATGATTCAGCCTTTCTACTTGACCTCTAGCTTGTGGTCTGCAGGGCGTGTGAAGCTGCCATTGGATTCCTAATGCTTTGCACACAGCTTGCACCATTTGAGATGGCACAGAAATGAGATCCTCTGTCAGAGGATATTTCTCCAGGTGCACCAAACCTAGCCATGACCTCATTCAGCAATACTTTTCTTATCAATTCTCTAGCTTTCTTTGTCCTACAAGGGAACGCTTCTGGCCACCCAGAGAAAGTATCAGGAAGTACCAGCAAACATTGCAAACCCCCCTTTCTTGGGAGTTCAGCAAAGTCTATCTGCCACAAGTCTCCAGGAAAAGCTCCTCTGCTCAAAACCCCTTGTTCTAGCCTGACTGTCGGATTTGGATTATTCCTCAAACAAGTCACACATTGTGATGGTCCTTCTTTAACAGTGTTCTGCAAGCCTGGGCCTGCAATTTGTACCTTTAGGTACTGGGTTCTGCTCCCCAGCCAGTCTTATCATGTTCAGATTCCACATACTGTCACATTTACTTCTCTGGTATTATTACTTGACCTGCTTCTAATTGTCCCCAACCATTTTCTAAACGTTTTCCTTTACTTTCATTAATCCATTTATAATCAGAAGGTTGGTATTTTACAGGCTGCTTAGTTGATACTGCAGTAGATATTAGAGCTGCCACAAGTGGTTCATTTCTTTCAGCAGCGATTTGAGCTTCATAATCTGCAAATCTGTCACCTGCTTCCAGGGGGGTGTTACCTTTAGAGTGCCCTCAGCAATGTACAGTTGCCACTTGCAATGGGAGCTCCACCACCTCAGGGAGCCTGAGGATTTCAGCTGCATATTTGACCATCTTCTTTTGTGCAGTCAGGAGTCCTCTTTCCCTCCATATGGCTCCGTGGGCATGAACAATTCCATAGGCATGTTTGGAATCCATCCAAACACTAACTTCCCTTCCTTTTGCCACTTCTAATGCTAGAGGGAGGGCTATCAGCTCAGCCTCTTGTGCTGAGGTTCCTGCTGGAAATGACTCGATTACCTCTGAGACTGTGCTCACGGCATAGCCCACCATTCGCACTCCCTGTCTCCCAAAACTGCTGCCATCACAGGAGCAGTTCATGGCTGAACCAGTTCACAGCATCTGGGAGCGGCTGCTCCTCTGGATCTGGGCGGCTGGAGCACACAGCTTCCATGGTGTCTAGGCAGTCGTGTACTACAGCTTCAGCTTTGGACTTTCCTTGCAGAAGGGAGGCAGGGTTAACATTGGTCAATTGAATTCCAGTATCATCAGATTCAGCCAGGACTGCTTGGTAGTTTAGGAATCTCAAGGAAGACAGCCAATGGTTCCCTTTCTGATCTAAAACAGCTGACACCGTGTGGGACACTGAGACCGTCATCTTTGGTCCTAGTGTAAACTTCCTTGCATCTTCAATGTTCATGATCACTGCTGCTACTGCCCTGAGGCAGGCGGGCCAGCCCTTTCTCACAGTATTGAGTTGCTTAGAAAAAAATGCCACTGCCCTTTTGCAAGGACCCAGGTGTTGTGCCAGAACCCCTAAAGCTATTCCGTCCTTCATGTGGGAAAAACCAAAAGGGCTTGCTCACGTCAGGCAGCCCCACAGCAGGGGCCCTCATGAGTTCACCCTTCAGATCTTCAAAGGCCCTGTTCAATTCGGGGATCCATATCACGGTATTTTTAGAGATTTTCACCAATTTGTATAAAGGTTTCATGATCAATCTGCAGCTGTATATGCACAGTTGGCACCAAGCTGTCATTCCAAGGAAAGCATGGAGTTATCTTATGGTTTGTGGTCGAGTGTCTGGCAAATTGCTCCTTCCGGGCAGTTCCCAAAGATCGTTGTCCTCTGGAGACCCCATATCGAAGCTAGGTCACTTGTTGCTTGTTGTAGTGTGTTCTTATATGTTTGAGTTGCATTAAGCAGTACTTTGGTTTGCTGCAGTTCCTCCCTGTGACAGTAGTTCTGCCCCCGTTGCCTCCTCCCTCCTTTTTAATGTCAATCTCGCTGCCTCCTTCCCTGGTTCCCTGAAAACTGCCTTGTCATCCCCTCAACCCCTCCCCTGTGTCCTGCCTGTCACTCCACAGCCCATCCCTTCCCTCCAGAAACTTCTTCCAAGGGTGTCGAGTGATAGGCTCAGGCACTGGGGCCCCTCCCCTGTTTACCCCCATTGGTTCCCCTACATGTCTGTTTCCCTGCTCCCCACGCCCTCCTGGAATTCCATTGGCAGATGGGCCATCCCCTCCCCTGTTCACCTCCCCTTTATAACACCTTGCACAGCCCAGTTCTCTGGCTCCCCTGGGTTGCAGATCTCCTTGGAGCTCTGTAATAAAGCTGGACTTTGCCCCAAGCTGGAGTCCCCTCTCCTTCTCCTACCAGCGTGGCTTCGGTGTCTCGTCCGCAGCAGGCGAAAGCCTCAGCCGCTCTCGCGGCCTCCCGAGGAGCGGGAGAGTGTCCCCGCCGCTCGCTGTGCCAGGGCAAGCCGGGGACTGCGAGCGCCCCCTCGGAGGGGCACAGCCACAGCTGCTGCTCCAGCCGGGCTTTCTGTGCACATACTCGATAACCACTCAGTCCAGGAACATTCAAAAGCTTCACTGCCCGCTCAAAACATTCTTTAGTAGTGTCAGTAGCAATTAACAAACCACCTGCATGCTGTAGGAGTGTTCCTTCCCCAGGCCGTGATTGCCATAGCTCTAATTCTTCAGCCAACTGATTCCCAAAAACTGGGAATGTTTGTGAACCCTTGAGGTAGTCCTGCCCAGCTAAGTTGGTTTTTCCTGCCTGTGCTAGGGTTCTCCTATTCAAAAGCAAATATATTTTGACTTTCTTCCACAAGTGGCAGGCAGAAGAAAGCATCTTTCACATCTATCGCTGGAAACCAAATAAAATCATCTCAAAGCTTAGCTAGTAAGGTAGTCAGGCATAAATCATTAATTGCCTGTAAATCTGGCACTAGTTTCTAAGTTCCATTAGGTTTCTTTATTGCCAATCTAGGAGTATTAAATTTGGACTCCTATTCTTCCAATAATCCTAATGTCAGGAATTTAGTGATTGTTGCCTGTATTCCTTTCCTATCTTCTAATCTTAAAGGCTATTGCTTTCTGACTGCTGGCCTAACTCTTGTCTGTAGCTCGATTTTTACAGGGTCTGCTCGTTTTGATTTTCCTGGCCTATCGGTATCCCCTACTCTTGGGTACACCTGATTCAACACTTGCTCTAAAGAGTTCTTATTGTTTGTTGGTCTTGTGTCAATTGTCAGTCCTAATGCTAAAACCAATTTGTCTTCAGGTACCTTAAATTTCATTTTTCTTTTTTTAAGCTGAACTGTCGCTTCTAAATTTTCCAGCAAATCCCTGCCTAGCATAGATTTGGGTGAGTTTGGTAAATCAAGAAACTGATGTATTCCCATTTTCTTCTCAATTTTACATTTAAGCAGTTTCAGGAAGAAAGCATTGTTCTGGCTGGCCAGTGGCTCCTCTTGCTTGAAGACAGTTTTCACTTTTGGGTATCAATGCTTGATTCAAGAGTGAAAATGTGTCTCCAGTATTTCCTAAAAATTCAACTTCTTTCTCATTCTTCAGCTGTATTTTAACCAGTGGGCCTGCTAGGGTAAGATCTGCCAGTCTTGGTCATTTCTTATCATCTAGAGTGGCTACAAGAGTTTTGTGTACTGTGTCTGCTAACTCTGGGCACTGGCATTTCCAGTGTCCTTTCTTACAATATGCACATTGATTTGGCCCCAGCTTGGCCTGTGGCTGGTTTGAACCTCCTCTGCCTCTGGTATTTTGGTCCCTGCCTCTGCTTCATCCCCGCCTACGTCCTCTCCCTGGAGCTGATCCAGAGCTGCCACTGTGGCTGCAGGGAGTTCTTTTTCTTTTTCTCTGTCTTTATTATCATACACCTTATATGCTTTTTCATTAATGCCTTTAAGTCTCTCTTTACAGGCTCTTTCAGCTTCTGAAGTTCCTGCCTGACATCTGGGCTAGATTGCCCAAACATCAGGGAAAGGAGCTGCTGCTTTCCCATATCCGACCAGGGATCCAGGGCTGTGCGTTTCCGTGCAGCGGCTCAGAGCCTGTTCACAAAGTCAGTGGGTGACTCATGCTGTCCCTGTGTAACATTATATATTACTGACCAATTTATTGCTTCTGGAATGGCATTTTTTAATTCAAATTTGACTAGTTCCTGGTATCTGGCTACCATTGCACAGCTGCCTGCATCATTCGGGTCCCACAAAGGGTTTACAGTAGGAAACAGCTGGTCCACCGTACCTTGTCAGGCTCCACTAGCAATTTGTCCCTGCACATGGGCTCTGGCTACCTTTATCACCAACTCTTTTGCTGGTTTTTTAGCTCTGTCAGCATGAAATCAGTATCACCTCAGTCTGGGTCTCGACTCTTGACTATGAACTCAAATAGTTTTGCTACTTTTCTGGGGTTTTCTCTATAAATTTTAACTTTTTCCTGCCAACTCTTCAGATCACTAGTAGAAAAGCAGAAATTCACCCACATGGCTTCTCCTTGGGGACCTACTGCTTGCCTTAAGGGTTGACTAAAGGCAGAGTTTCCTTGGTTTTATTCCTTGTGTGTGTTGTCACTGGGGTCTCTGAAATTGTCCCCTCACCAGGATTATTCATCTCATCCTCACTGCCATTTGGGTTTCATTCAGGGTGCGGAGTGGTTGGGTGAGGGGGAGTGTACCCAAGCTGGCCTGGGGTAACTCGGCTGTAAGGCTTGGACACCTAGAACACAATCTTCCTCATGCTTTTTAGCCAATTTCAAACATCTCTGCCCTATGCTACATGCTGAACAGCATCTCTTTATTTTCTGCCTGTTATTTCTTTCCAAAGTAAGGACTAAAGGGTCCTGTGGGGCCAAATCAAAGCCACATTCTTTCTGCCACTCAGGTTTATTCTCCAGGGTAAAAAACACATCTGCATATATCACATGATCTCATTTTTCTTCTTTTCATAAAAATAACATCAACTGTCACGATGTATGATAATTTAAAGTTCCATTAGGGGGTCACTTTTCACCACTTTCTAACTGATACCAAGGCTACGACCATGGGGTAGAGTATTTAATCAGATTACCTTTCTTTGAAAAATTACCCTCCAGGATTCCTCCCAAAGCTTTCTCATGTGCTAAAATACATTCTAGTGGACTCTTTTTAATAACATTTTTACTTCTTGTGTTATTCATTCTTAATGCTATCTTAATTTCCAAACATACCACTATGTATTACTACTTCTTCTCTTTTCCTTCTCTTTATGCCCTGTATACTGCACTTAACACACACTGGGTGTCTCTGAGTCACCCAGCACCAATATTCTTTTTTATAGTCCTAACAAGCAATGAAAACAAAAGGATTACACATTCTACACAATCTACAAGGAACTGGGCTGTGATCGGACATAAAACAAGTTTCTTAAAACACTGCCTAAAGTAAAACTCAGGAGTATATACTCATGTAAACCTAGAGTTCACAACCCTTGACTTTTGATGTAGTGTCTAAAAGCTTGAGTGACTTCTCGATGTTGTTCAAAGACTTCTCAACCTCAGACGGGCTTGGTGCTGTGCCCATTTCCCTGGGGTGTTGCAGTTTGTGTTTATTTATCAGTTATCTTATAATAGTTTGTTTTCATGTACCCCATGTTTTTCCCAAGTTGGTTTACCCCTAGGTTTTGCCCTCCCTCAAAGCTGTCCCTCATGGCATTCCCCACTCTTTGTTCCAGCTCCTTCCCTGACTGTCAAGGTAACCCAGCTCTTTATTCCTGAACCTTCCCTGTCAGTTTTGTCTTGGACCAATCCCTGACTGCACCACCCCTTTGGAATTCCCCTATTCAGGAAACCCCACTGGCCCATGGCACCTACCCTCTCCTCCCATCTGTCCTAATTAGTCCCAAGCAACTGATGTAATCCCCTCGCTCCTGCCTTGCAGATTCCTTCTTGGTCAATGGTTTGTATCCATCCCCTGAGTTGTACCCCTATAAAATCCCATGCACAGAAGTGCTGGTGGCTCTTTGCTTCTGAATCCTTCCCTTGGGATAAACCTTTGCCTGTGGAACCTCACAATGGAGGAGCCTCCTCCTTCTCTTTTGCCTGCTCCGTGCCGCAGTTATCAGATCCTGAGCCACTGAGCAGTGGCTCATCAGGTTCAGCCGCAGGCAGAGCCCACGCCTTGGCCGTTCCCCACTCCTGGCACAGCGCCGGAGTTTTCCCCAGAGCCGGCCTGGGCTCCACTGGGCTGAGTCAATGGGGAACCTGTGCCAGTGCCTGACCGTGCTCTGGGTGAAAAACCTTTTCCTGATATGGAAATGAAACTTGCCCTGTCCCAGCTCCCTGCCCTTTTCTCGAGTGCTGTCACTGCTCCCAACAGTGACGAGAGCTGCAGCAGCCCCTCTGATTCCCCTCAGGAGGATGTTGGAGACCACAGTGACGCCCTTTACTCTCCTCCAGGCTGAACAGACTAGAGTGGCCTCAGCTGCACCTAGAGCTGCCCCTCCAGACCACACTCCATCCTTGCAGTCCTCCTTTGCATTCTGGATAATAGCTTACTATCTTCTTATATTGTGGTGCCCAAAACTGCCCCTGTCTGCTTACAGCACTTCTCCTGGCTGCTGCTTCAGGGTGCGGGCAACATAATCAGAGACACTGAACAGCTTCTCCTCCAAGAGTTATCCTTATCCCCTGTACTTCCACATGTCTGCCTTCCTGTTCACTGGGGAACCTCCCCATTTGTGGCCACCCATTGCTGTGCTCAGCAGGGACACAGTTTTGTTTGGACATGAGCTGCCACAGCCAGACAGGCAGCAACTGAAGCTGAGAATATCAGAGCCTGGGCAGATTCTATTTTTCCCAGAATGGAGGAAAGAGAGTGAGAAAAGCACAAGGAAACATCACAGTGTTACTTTGCAATCTAATTGCCCTGGGAAACTCAGAAAGGGATGGTGTTGTGGTGCTACTGCCAATGCCTTCCATGAAAAAAATACATTTCAGGAAGGAGCAACATGATCTGGCAGAGACCAAGTCTTCCCAGCAGTTGCTCCAGGTACTCTGGCCATCAGCCTCTGCAGGAAGGAGCACAGCCCCCAATGCAGGTGGGCTTTGGCTCCCTGTGGCACAGAAGCCCCCCGGGGGCACAGGTCTCTGGGGCAGGAGACGGGCACCAGCGCTGCCAGGGCTCGGGGGGTGGCAGCTCTGCTTGGGCGGGGACTCTGCCACAGCTGCTGCTGTCAGCGCTGCCTGGGCTCCAGGGCTCAGAGCAGCATTCGTGCCTGGGCCCACACGTTCCTTGTGCGTGTCACACCCGCAGGTTTAGGATGGCCATGGGCCAGGACGTGTCCCAAGGAGGCCGTGCCAGCTTCCCTGGAAGGCCCCGTGCCCTTCCCAGCACGGCTGCGTCGGCAGCCCTGGGGGCTCCTTCTGCTGCCCTGAGCCCGCAGAGCAGGGCAGCGTTTGCTGATGCTCTGAGCCCTTCCTAAAGATCCTGTGGGGCTGCCTTAGACACCTGGGGCCAGGCATTCCTTCCAGCCTGGGCCACTTTGGCTGGGCTGGGGGCGGCCCCAGGGCAGGCGGCAGTGTGTGCAAGGGCCCTGGGTGGCACGCTGCAGCACGGTCACCGTGCCATAGAACGGAACCCGGTGTCCAAGGCCCCTTTGTGACACGTGGGAAATAGAAGCTTGCCCGGGAGCTGGGAGCCCGCAACGGGGCACAACGGGACTGTGTGGTGCCGTGAGGAGCCCCCACACAGCACGCTCGTTCCCGTCTGAGCCCGAGCTTTCCGCAGCCTTGTTCCTGCAGCTGAGCTCGAGGCCAGAGCACAGGACTCGGTGACCCCGTGGCCTTGCGAGGCTTCTATTCTGCAGCTGCCCTCAAGGGCAGAGTGTGGGACTTGGTGCCCTGGAGCTTTCCCAGGGCACCTCCCCCGCAAGTAGCTCCAGTCAGAGACATGGAGCAGAGACCCCCGAGAGTGCCCAAGATGGCCTGGCTGGATGAGGAAGAGGAGGAAGAAGGCCCTGGAGCTGCCCCAGCACAGGAGACTGAGGAGGTGCTGCCATTCCAGCCACCACAGGAGGGTGAGTGGCAGAGCTGGGCTGCAGGGCTGGAGCCTGCAGCCAACTTGGCCCCATCCCATCCCATCCTATCCCATCCCATCTCATCCCATCCCGTCCCATGCCATGCCATGCCATGCCATGCCATGCCATGCCATGCCATGCCATGCCATGCCATGCCATGCCTTGCCATGCCATCCCATCCCATCCCATCCCATCCCATCCCATCCCATCCCATCCCATGCAATCCCCTGGGGAAATGCCCACGGACAGGACGGAAGAGGGCCCAGGCAGACACCCTGCAGTGGCCGTGCTCCATCCCCTGGGGCATCCCGGGGCTCTCCCAGCCTGGGGGGCGCAGGGCTGGGTTGTGTTCTCCGGCCTCTCCCGCAGCCCCTCAGCTCTGGCTGTGCTCGCTCTTTGCCAGATGCAGCCCTGGAGCGCACACAAGAGCAGGAATCCAGCCGTGGCCGCTTCCGCAGCACAGCGCAGGTACCTGCAGCCACCCCCACCTGGGCTGGGCCTGCTGTTCCTGCTCAGCCCAGCACCGTGTGTGCAGCACTCCATACAACATCTCCGGCTTCCTGCCCTTCTCCTACAGTTCATCTGCAAACTCTTAAAGAGAATGCAGGAGGAAGAGACCATCGCCATGGGCACTGGGCTCAGAGCATACTCGCCCATGTTCCAAACCAAGACCAGCGCTGCCCTCCTGTCTTATCTTGTAGAGGAAGGTTTTTACTATCCAGACCAAGTAAGCAGCCTGTGAGCAGGGTTTGATCCTCCCAGGAATTGCTTGGCCTCCCAAGCCACGCATGCTGGTTGCTGTGAGCCTTTGAGGCCACATGGCAGTGCGCAGGGAAGGGAAGCACTTCTCTGGGCAAGCTGGGAACATTGCTCCCTCTGGAAGCTTCCCAAAACTCCCCGTGCCTTCTCCAGGTGCCCGCCATGGTGAGGTTCATCCACCAGTGGCTCCTGGCCAATGACTGTGCTGAGCCCAGGCTGGACGAGGCCCTGCTGGACCTCACGGAAGCACAGCCAGATGACGCAGTCCTGACGCTCCTGCGTGTGGCCCCGTCCTGTGACAGGTATGGGGCCCACCTGCCCAGAGGGCTCAGGCCTCCCCAGCCCATCACCCTGTACAGCCTGTCCCAGGTGTCTGAGCAACAGAGACTTCCAGGGCCCTCTGGCTGCTGCCTTTCCCAGCCCTGGCACGTCGGCCCCTAAACCTGCTGCCATGCTCCCTCCCTGCCCCTCAGGGCTCTGTCCCCACAGGCCTGGGCTGCCTGGCTGCTGCTGGCCAGGGCCAGTGGGCAGAAGCAGAAGTGGCAGCCAGCTCAGCTCCCCCCGCTGCTGTGTCTGAGACCCCCCTGAGACAGAGCTCTGACCCCGCAGAGCTGCCATGGCCATGTGGAAGACCATCATGGGCTCGTCCAGGACTGCAGAGCTGGCACAGCTGACTCTCCTGGATGTGCTGGGGAGCTGGCCAGAGTACAGCACGTGCACCTCCGATGGGGACCAAACGGGTGTCTTTGGCCTGGCTGTGAGTTTCTGCAAGTGGCCTTTGCTGGCCCCAAGGCCGCCTCTCCAGAGCTCTCCATCCTCCTTCCCCCACTGCATCTGCCTGCCTCAGGCGCTGGCCTGAAACCTGGCCCAGGGGCAGCTTCAGGCCCAGCAGGCCCCGTGCTCCCCCTGCCTCTCTCCGGGCCTCTCCCTGCCACGCTCGGGCCCTGCCACACGGACGCCTGGGCACTGAGCACTGTCCTGGGGGGCTTTGCAGGCAACCGTGGTGATGTGGAAGATCCTGCAGGTGCCCTGTCTGCCACGGATATTGAAGGTGTATTTCCCCCGCCTATTTGTGCATCTGCTCTTCCAAGTGTTCTCCAGCACAGAAGAGATGCCAGAGGAGGTTGATGCCTTCTGGAAGGGATGCCAGCAAGAGCACGGCCTTGCCACCAGCCCCAACAGGTGCTCCATCCCACTCCTCCTGTCCCTGCCACGTGGCCTGCCAAGGAGCCAGTGCTGCCAGCGTGACCTGGCCTTTGCTGTGCACACAGGTTTGCAGTGCGCACCCTGAAGTGCCTGCTCTGCCTTCTCCGCTGTGAGCATGTGGTGGTGGCAATGGAACGCAGGTGTGGCTGGGACACGCTGCTCTCTCTTGACACCCACCACTTTGCTGTGGCTCTGCTGGCCAGGTGAGAGCCCCTTCTCCCCACTGCCTCTGACATTTGTGCTCTGTGCCCAGGTGTCCCCCAAACTGCCCATGATCATGGGCCAGAGGGCCTTGTCACTGAAGGACGGCCAAGCAGACTAGAAAAGGCTGGCAGAGGAGGGTGCCCATGAGCGACCAACTCCCAAATGGCCCACGTCCCCTTGCTGGAAAGGTGGTGGGGAAAGATGAGAACTCTGAGAGTCACTCCTGGGAGAGATTTGCCCCACTGGCTCAGGGTCTTGTTTCCTTTTTCCTCTCTTTAGAGAAATTTGCCAGTCAGCCGTACACTTCTGTTCCGGGATTGCATTCTACCTGCTCGCCCTGCTCGGCCAAGAGATGCCATCCTGGGATTTCCCTGCCCTGGCATTCCTTGTGGAGGTGAGCCTCAAGGCCAGCACTGCCTCCCAGCTCCCTGCCCTCTCGTAGGCACAGCTGCCAGGATGGTGCCCATGCCCTGTGCTGCTGCCTGGGCCCAGCCCTGTGCAGTTCCGGGCTCCTGCCGGCCGGCTCCCTGTCAATGCCCGGTGCCTTTCAGGTCCTCGAGTGCCTGGACTTGAGGGAATGCAGTGATAGTGTTCTGGAGATCATGGCACGGAACCTGCAGAGCGAGCACAGGGCCAGGCGTTACTCGGCACTCAGAGGCCTGGTAGTGCTGGGCAAGAATCCCTTGATGGTGAGAAGGGGGCAGTGGCTGAAGCCATGCAGGCAGTGTGGGGCTGGGCAAGGCAGTCACTTGGCCTTGCCTGGGCTTGGGGCACTGGGGCAGCTGCTCCCAGCTCTCCTGCCTCTCGCTTCACTTCAGCTGCCCCAGTGCTTTGGGACAGGCCTTTGGCCTCTGGGCCCTGCGGCAGCAGGCTTGCCTTTCACAAACTTGTGTTCCGCACAGGCTGAAAAAATGGGCAGCCTGACTGAAAGTCTTGTGGAGCTCCTGCAGGAAAATGATAGCCACATGATCAGGATGACCATTCTTCTACTCAGATATTTGCTCCTGGATAATGGTGCCCCAATAGCCACCCCCATTGCCCTGCAGCTGGCTGAGGCGCTCCTGCCACTCTTTGACCACGTAAGGCTCTGTGCCCACAGCCTCGGCCACCGGCTGCTGCCCGGACACTTGGTGCCCTGTGCAGATGCAGGCCTGTGCCCTGGGGGGCCTGAAGCAGCTGATGCTGAGGTCTTTTGCCCTTCCTCTCATACAGGATGATATCCAGGTGCAGCTGAACTGCATGTGTGTCTTTCAAGAGATGCTGGACTTATTAACAGAAGATGGAAGAAAGGCCCTGAAGTCCCACGTGCGCCAGAGCCTGGTGCCACTCTACTTGCACTGCCATGATGAGAATCAGATTGTTGCTAAGGTGACGACCTGTGGCCACCTGCTGTCCACCTGAGAGGGGACTGGGCTGCCTCCTGCCCTGGCACCTTGCGGGCTGCAGCCTCCTTCAGGCTGTGGCACTGGGATGCTCCTGTGCCCTGGCCTGTGGGGCCATCTGTGCCTCTCTGCTGCTCTCCAGGCCTCCTGTGTAGTACTGCATTCTTCGGCCAGATTCCTAAAGAGGAGGAATCTCGAAGAAATGCTCCAGGTGGATCAGACATGGAGGTTTGGCGAGTGCCTGGTAAGAGGAGCCGAGAACCCCCAGGCTCAGCCTGGAGAAGGCCCCTGAGGGCGGCGCTCAGTGTGCGGGCCGGGCAGCTGTGCCCCTGCCCGCTGCTGCAGCCAGAGGCCGCGGGGGCTCTTCTCCAGGCTCCCGTGGGCCCCAGCCGGGTGCTCATGGAGCCCCGGCCCGGCGGGGCTGCGGGGCGGCACCGCGACTCCCCGGGCAGCAGCCGGCCCTCTGCCCCCTGCCCTCGGGGGCCCTTGGCCAGCGGCTGCAGGCCGCGCCTCAGGCCTGTGCGGCCAGGGGAGGCTGGGGCTGGGCGCAGGCAGCGCCCGGCCCAGGGGCTGAGCCCACGCCAACCCTTCCCTCCTGCCGCTCTTTGCAGCTGGCAGAGGACAGGAGCAGAGCGGCCGAGCACCTGCGCCGGGCCCTGCGCTACCTGCGGAGCCCACAGGAGCCCCTGCGAGAGGCGGCCATCAGGTTCATGGGTGAGCCACGAGCCCGGGCTCCCCCCCCGGCCCGGCCCGCCGCAGCTCGGCCCCAGCCCCGCCTGCTGCCCGGCAGCGCCAGCCGGGCCCGGCGCCGTGGAGCCCCGCCCGGCGTGGGCATTGCTGCTGCCGCCCTCTGGCAGCCGTGCCCTGGGGCGGCAGCGTGCGGCAAGGGCCCGGGCTGAGCCCTGCCGGGCCAGCAGCCCGTGTGGCCGCAGCGCCGGCAGCGCCGCCGGCAGGGAGCTGTGCCGCTGGCGCCCTGACAGGCTCTGTGTTCACAGGCATGGCCGGGCGGCACCTGCGGGGGCAGCAGCAAGAGCTGCAGCTGATCTGCACTGGTGAGTGAGGCCAGCGGGCTGACAGCGGGGGCTGCCGGGGACAGCTGCAAGCCCTGCCCTGGCTGTGGAGGGCTCTGCTCCCGGGGGCAGAGCACCCTGAAATTTCAGGGCCACGTGAGCCATTTGTGGCCAGCAGCTTCGGGCTGATCCCCTTGCTCCCTGCTCCCTCCTGGCCATGGCAGGAGCCGGCTGCGATGGCCCAGACAGGGGGCTCTCCTTGGCTCCCCACAGATCTGGGATCTGACCTTGGCTCTGTTATGTTTGCTAAATTATCCCATCATAAAAAACCAAACAATATTTGAGATAGCAGCAATTTCAATTGAATAGTTCAGAAAATATATCTTGACAATATAATTTGGTTAAAAATAAGGGATAATTTGGTTGTAATAATAGCGCATAAGCAAAGGATAACCGCGGGTCATGGAGTGCAGGACCCTTGCCACCTCATGTACGAGCTTTCCAAGTGAAGATTCCCCCCTTTTATGCCATGTGTCAATGTCATCTCCTCCCATTTTCGATTCATCACACTTCTACCTCCGCCCTCATCACCACCTTTACCACGCACGCTCCACCACTTGTTTTGGTTGTCGCACAAGCCTTTGGGGGTCATTTTTTGATGAAGGCCTCTCCTCTTCCTTGATGTCCTTTAATTCACCTTTGGGTTACACATGTGCACCAAGCCAGTACAATGTAATCCAAAACTAACATATTACTACATTTAAGCATCAAAGCAATAAATCTCTTACAGCTGGCATTTTCCTGGGACCCAACCAGATTTTCCCTTCTTTCTGTAATTTTTAGTAACTGTTATCTCTTGCTTTTTCCTCCTGTCCTTGAACATCTGCAGGGAGGGGGGGGGTGGAACCCCTCCTCTCCCTTTTTTCTTGGCATTACAACTTTTACCTGTTTTATTATTACTTCCAAATATTAATTACTGCATCCATATTGATTACTGTTTCAATTTTGTCAGCACAAATCATACCTATTTACCACAGCTCTGTTCCTCTCTCTTGCAGCCCTTGAAAGCCTGACGGAGGACATGAGCAGTGCTGTGTCAGAGCTGGCATTTCAAACACTGCATGTCCTCCGAGCAACAGCCAGTGGGCGATATTCCATCTTCCAGAGGCTGCACGATCAGCTGCGCAGGGCATGGATGACTCGGCCTCGTCTGTCACGGCTCGGCTGGCTGCACTGCTGGAGCTCTGAGGAGAGCTGATCTGGGAGGCTCTCTTTGCTGGGGCAACCTGAGCCAGCGGGGATTTTTAGTTTTCTTTAAGATTTTTCTGTTGTTCCATTCCATTTTTTACCCTATGTAAATATAGACTGTGTTATAATACAAAGAATCTCAGGAGACTTTTTTTGCTGCCCAGGGTCTGTAGGGCAGAGGGGAAGAGGGGGAAAAGGGTGCTTGTGCTCAGCCAGCTGCCCAGGCATGCGGTGGGCAAGGGGAAATGGCCAGAAGCCCCTTGGCCTTTGGTGGTTCTGCTGAAGCCTTTGTGCTGCCCACAGAGCGGCTGGGCAGGGGCCGGAGCTGCGGGGATCCCTGCCAGAGCGGTGCCTGGAGATGGCCACAAGGCCTGTGCCAGGCAGGAAGCGCCATCCGTGTCCTCCTGCCCGTGTGCTGCTGCCTGCCTTGCCGAGGGCTCCCAGGTGCCTCTGGATGGGGCTGCTCTGGAGCTGCTGTGGGGCTGTGGCGCTGCTGCTGGGCAGCTTGGCCGGGCTGGGGCAGGGCCTGAGGGGCTGGGGCGCTGGCAAGCCCTGAGCAATGGGCTGTCAGAGGCCACAAGCAGCCCCCTGGCAGCCGCCGCCTTGCTCCTGACAGCTGGGTGCTCTGGCGCTTCCTCAGTGGGCAGTGTGAGGGACCCCCTGGAATCAGGCATGGAACCCTGGCCCTGGCCTTTCAGGGCTGTGAGGCCAGGAGTTGTGGGGCTGGGCGTGTGCCCTCCCTGTACTCCGGACTGGAGCCCCCGGCCCCTCAGCCTTAGGCATTGAGCTCCACTGTCTGCTCTCCGAGTCTTGTTCCTCTTGCTGTGGGGGAGGCCGAGTTCTGTGGCTTTAGGCCCCATTGAGCCAGAAGAGCAGCAGCTTTGAGCCCAGAGGGGCCACAGAAAGGCCCTCTGGACAAAGGGCATTGCTGGCATTCCCAGGGCAGGGACACATGAGAGCGGCAGGCACCTTCGGGTGCCACGCTGGCTTTGCACTGGGTCACCTCCCTGTGTGCAGGGCTGGCTCTTTGCTTTGCTGTCCTTGGCCTTTTGCCGTCGTGCTCCTTTGGCTGCCTGCAGTGAGGGGCAGCCCTGTAAGGAGGGTGAAAGGCCCTGTCTCCAACATCTCAAGGGGGAAACGGAGCTCTCCCAGCCCTCAGCCCATGCTGTAAGCAGAGCAGAGCCTTTTCCCCAGCCCTGGCTTTCTGCTTGCTGCTGGCCCCTGGCCACCATGACCCACTGCACTCGCTCTGAGTCACCCACAGGATGGCTGGTGCCTCTTGATTTGCTGACAGGACGTGAGGGTCACTGAAAGAAAAGTGAGTGTCCCAATGCTGAGGGCACATGGAGTCACTGAGCAGACTTGAGGCTTCCCCAGCAGGTTGCAGGTGCCTTTCTGTCACTGAAGGGAAGGCAGATGCCCCGTGGGTCGCTGAGGTGTCATGACAGTCTCGGAATCGGATGCAAATGCCCTGCATGCCACTGAGGCCAGCGAGAGTCCCTGAGGGGAGGCGGGTGTCTGTCTTGTCCCTCAGGGTGAGGCGGTGTCACTGAGGGAAAGTGAGGGGGACATGGGTACGCCGCGTGTGGCCTGGCTGAAGGGACGCCAGGGCCGCTGAGGGGCCGTGGGCTCGCCCTGAGGGACACGGCAGGGCCGGGCCGCTCCCCGCTGCGCCGCCGCCGCCCGCTCCCCGCCGCAGGGAGCGTTTCCCGCCCAGGCGCGGGCGGCCCCGCCCCGCCGCTCCCCTCAGCCGCGGGCGGCAACTCGAACCCGCTGGGGCCGCCCCGCGGGGCCGGGCGCCGGGCGGCCTTGCAGAAGCCCTGGGGGAGCTGCCCTGGGGCCGCCCTGCGCTCATACACACCGAGGAGCATGGGCCAGCCTTGCCTCAGCACCAGGGAGTGTTTCACTTGGCCAGGGGTAAAGCTGCAGTAGCTTCCAGGGAGAGAACTTCATAGCACAGGAATGCTGGAATTACCTGGTGCCACCTGTAGGGCATGAAATGAACATTTGGGCTTTCCAGTTGAGGTAATCACTGGACTGTGAGAATAATGAAATCAGAGGTGAACTGTCGAGTACATGTAGTAAATATTTGAGCAGGAAAATTTGAGGTGATCTCTAGGGAAAAAAATTACTTTTGAGGAAAAGTCTGAGTAATTTCTAGAGGGCACGTAGAGATCATTTTGTGACAAAACCTGAGGTAAATGTTAGGGCAAAGACAGAACGTTTGGGGGTAAAATCTCAGGTTCTCTGGCTTCCCACTGCCTCATCCCATGCCCCAGCAGGGGAGCTTTGCCCTCCCTGTGCCCAGCCAGCCCAGCCTGGGCACCTCAGGGGTGCCCCCACCCTCCTGCTGAGGCCCGGCCTGGAGGGCTCTGCCGCAGGCCTGGGAGACGCTCTGGGGAAGCGCCAGAGCAGCCGGGTGCCAGGGACAAGGCGGCTGCCTGGGGGCTGCTTGTGCCCTCTGACACCCAATTCCTCAGGGCTTCCCAGCACCCTGGCTCCTCAGGGGCCTCCTGGTGTTCTGCCGATTGACTGAGGCAATTTAAAGGACACATCACTGGAAATACTGTTCTTCTTTTACTGTGAATATGAAGGAACCACAATGTAAGATAATACACTCAATAAAAAATGTGCGCTTGGTTTTAGTAACACGGAAAAACAAGCAAGGTAGTTCCCCTAAATCAGTACTGTAAGAAAGAAAGGAGAGCGATTTAGAAAGATGCATCACCAATTGCCTAAATTGTTTCTCATCTTGCAGATCTGGACTTGCTGGGGAGCCGCATTTTCACCAAGGACCTGGGGAACCATTCCCAGCAATTGGGAAAATCCTAGGTCATCCATCCACCCATAGATGAGGTCTCCAAACTTGCCCCGAAAGTGGCTCCAGCTTTTATAGGCCAAAAAGAGCAAGTCAAAGAGACTCAATTATATTTTTACCCAGCAATGTCCAGGGCCAGCTGAACAGCTTTGAGTTCAGCAAGTTGACTTGATCCACCTTCTCCTTCGGTAGCTTGAGCAACCTGTCGTGTGGGGCTCCATACGGCTGCTTTTCACTTCCAGTTCATCCCTACGATGCGACAGGAGCTATCAGTGAAAAGAGGCTAGCGTGTTTCCTCTGCTGGTAATTGGTTTTATGGTGGAGCTTCTTCAGTCCCTTGTCGCTTGTTCCTGTTCCTCTTTGTCAGTGAGACTACAGTTTTCACCTTCCGGCCAGTTTGTAATTATTTCCAGAATCCCAGGGCCATTCAGGTTTCCAGTACAGGCGCGCTGTGTGATAACAGCAATCCACTTGCTCCATGTGGCACTGGTGGCATGGTGGGTAGAGGGAACCTTTGCTTTGAACATCCACCCCAGCACCGGTAGTCGGGCTGCCAGGAGGAGTTGTGCTTCCGTGCCTATTACCTCTGAGGCAGCCTGGACTCCTTCATAGGCAGCCAAGATTTCCTTCTCTGTGGGAGTGGAGTTGGCTTTGGACCCTCTGTAACTTCAGCTCCAGAATCCCAGTGGTTGGCCCCAAGTCTCCCCAGGCACCTTCTGCCAAAGGCTCCAGGACAAGCCATTGTACCCAGCTGCAGAGTAGAGCACGTTCTTCACCTCTGCTCCTGTCCTGACTGGGCCAAGGGCCACTGCATGAGCGATCTCCTGCTTGATCTGGGCAAAGGCTTGTTGCTGTTCAGGGCCCCAGTGGAAATCGTTCCTTTTTGCAGATGACCAGTTAGAAAGGGCTCACATTCTGGCTGTACTTGGGAATGTCGATACTCCAAAATCTGTGGCACCTAGGAAACCTTCTGTTTCCTTCTTGCTGGCTGGTGTAGACATTGCAGTGATCTTGTTAACGACCTCAGTGGGAATCTGACACTGTCCATCTTGCCCCTTTACTTCCAGGCACTGGATCTCTCGGGGAGGTCCCTTGACTTTGATCTTCCTGATGGCGAAATCAGATTCCAACAGAACTGGATGATCTTCTCTCCTTTCTCAAATACTTCCATTGCTGTGTTCCCTCACACTATGATGTCATCCATGTCCTGCAGGTGTTCTGGAGCCTCACCCTTTTCCAGCCTGGATAGGTCCATGCACATGGTGGGGCTGTGCTTCCACTCCTGGGGCAGTCGGTTCCAGGTGTACTGCACGCCCCTCCAGGTGCAAGCAAACTGAGGCCTGCATTCTGCTGCCAGAGGAATGGAGAGAAACGCGTTAGCAATGCCAACAGTGGTGTACCACTTTGCTGCCTTGGACTCCAGCTCGTACTGGAGTCCCAGCATGTCCGGTCCAGCCACGCTCAGCAGTGGAGTCGCTTCATTCAAGGCATGATAGTCCACAGTCAATCCCCATTCTCTGTCAGAATTGTGCACGGGTTATTCTTCCTGCCAGAGTTGACTTGCAAGACGGATCCCGGGCAATCTGCAACTAACAGCATCAGTGTTGTTGGAAACCCAAATGCGGGGAAATCTCAGACCTTTGGTCTTGTCGGCAAAGCTTAGAATTAAACACAGCATTTGAGCTGAGACCTTGGAAAGGGCTTCCAAACTCAGGTGCTAGAAGCGAGAATGCGGATTTCTAGTTTATAGCAGAGACACGGGGAGGAAAGTTGAAGTGGAGGAAAGTTTCAAGTTTTAGAGTTCAAGATCTAGGAAAAATCAAAGTGGTTCCAATGGTAAAAAAGAAGTTTAGGATGCAGTGCTGTAGGTTTGTTGTGTCATGGCATGATTGGCTAAGGAAGCTTAGATGATGTAGCATGATGTGGGAACCCAGGAAATTCCTTGGGCTGCCCTGCAGGACTCGAGACCCTGTCAGAGGGCTCAGAGACCTTGGCATAGAGCCCAAGACCACTGTGCCTTTGATTTAGCCCTTGGAAAAAACAATTCCCAACCTTGTATGAAGAATGGCAAGCCACAAAATGATAGTGAATTTAGCACAGAGTGGAAAACTAGATTTGGGGGGTTTTTAGAATGGGGCTTCAGGGGGCAAGATGGAGGAATCTGGGCATGTCCAGCCTTTCTCCTTCTTCTTCTTGGCCTCCGTCTTCTGCTGTGATGTTGGCACTTTTCAATTGGTTTAGAGTAGAAGCTCACTGTCTAACGTAGATGATAGGTATTGGAAAGTCATTGTAAATATTGTACAGGGAGTTGTTCTCAGTAGAAGAAGATAACACCGCCCAGGCGGAGGCAGAGTGCCTTAGACTGTCTTGCTGAGCGGACCTCGGCAGGACAGGAGAAAGAATTTTATAGATAAGATACAATGAACAACCTTGAGACCGAGAAATGAAGAGCTCTGACTCCTTCTTCCACCGCCGGGCTGGGAAAAGAGACTTTCTAACTTATCTCGGGGTCACTCTGAGCAGCTAGAGACCCCGAGAGCATGAGTCCCTAAGAGGAAATCTTGAAGGATTGGCTCCAAAACAGAAATATCCTTGTTGGCCGTGTCTTCTTGGCCAAGAAGTCCTTCAAAGCTCTTGGAACTACAAGTCTTGCGGCCCTGTGAGCCGTGCGGTGCAGATGGGAGCCAAACTCACCCTTCCTGTCTATGTAGAAGAGAAGAAAAAGCAATGGCATCATCTAAAAAATTCAGAGGTCCGTTCTCTAGCTCCTTCCAAACTCCTTCAAGTCGCCCAAAGTGTGATTTAGCTACAAATAGATGAGAGGGCCTCTTAGTGCTGGCTCTTTGACTCCAGAGCGGCTGCTTTAGAATCTTTCCCATAACCCTGTGTAGTTATGTGCCAGCAATGTCTCCTTTGAAGAAACTTTCCCAACTGACTTGCATGGAGGATTGTTTGAAGGGTGTTTGAGGAGAAAGGCTCCCAGCAGAGGTCTGGGCTTTGGCCTAGCTGTGTCCCCTGCTGATTGTGAAGTGTGCCATCAGCAGCAGGGCTTTCTGGGCTAAAAATATCATCAAGTCACCTGGACTTGCTCTTTTTGGCCTATAAAAGCTGGAGCCACTTTTGGGGCAAATTTGAAGACCTCATCTATGGGTGGATGGACTACTTCGCATTTTCCCAATTATTGGGATTGGTTCCCCAGGTCTCTGGTGTAAAATGGGGCTGCCCAGCAAGTGCAGATCTGCAAGCTGATAAACAATTTAGGCATTTGGTGATGCATCTTTCTCAATCGCTCTCCTTTCTCTCCTGTTGTGAAATGCAAAGGCGTGTTTCCTGTCAGGTACACACAGGCAACGTGTGTATTTGTGATTGTGATATGTTTGGAAAACCAGCATGGGACATTTATAAAGTCGAATTCTAATAATAACTGAGGAAAGTAAAGCATGGAAGAAGGCCTTTGAACCTATCCTTTGTTCACAATTAACCTTTATAAATCTTAAGTTGATTTAGCAGCATTTGAATTAAAGCTTTGAGGATGTTGCTTTTTGACAGGAACTTTCTGCTTGGAGCTAAGCCGTAAAGAGTTTTGCCGTAATAACCTTTTGAAGCATTATTTTAGAATATTTGTTGTAGAAAGGATCTTTGAAACTATAGCTTTAGAATATATAAAAAGGAAACATGCTTATCTCATGCCTTGACAAAACATGAAAAGCAGCTTGAGAAAGGAATATGAACATCAACGCAAGGACTAATAGTTTCAACCAAGGGAAGCTGCACATCACTGTTATGAGATTTATAGTCCTTGCAGTCAAAAGGTAAAGCCATGTCTGGAATCTGGACCCCACCAGCTGGGAGACTTCTTTCTTCGTTGGGAAGTTGGACCCCCCCCCACCACCTGGGATACTCCTTTTCTGGGATACATCCTGAGAAAAACTAAATCACAACACTGTATAGAATTGTAATGTAAAAACTGGGAAGAGAAACTGCTGATGAGTAAAAATTGGGAAAAGAAACTGCTGAGAAAGCTTATGAGTGCCCCTATAAATACCTGTAAGCATCAAAAAACGGTGTGCAGCTGGAGGGAAAGCTTCCCCCACTGTACCCAGCACAGTATTACTCATACTTTACCAAAATAATTAATATATTGATTGCTGCTTGAATATTGGCCTAGTCAAGCTTCTCATTTATAACATTATAGTACTGATTTAGGTGCACTACCTTGCTTGTTTTTGCTTGTCACTAAAACCAAGAGCACAGTTTCATTGAATGTATCATCTTACTCTGTGGGTCCTTCATATTCCCAGTAAAAGAAGAACATTATTTCCAGTGATGTGTCTTTTATATCACCTCAGTCAATTGGCAGAACAACAGGAGGCCCCTGAGGAGCCGGGGCAGTGGGAAGCCCTGAGGAATTGGGTGTGTTATGAATAAGCAGCTTGACTAGGGCAATATTCAAGCAGCAATCAATTTATTATTTAATATGATAAAGTATGAGCAATACAGCGCTGGGTACAGTGGGGGAAGTGTTCCCTCCAACTGCACACCGATACTTGAGGGTTACAGGTATTTATAGGGGTACTCCTCAGCTTTTTCATCAGTTTCTATTTCCAATTTTTACTCTTCAGCAATTTTTATTCCAAATTATTACATCAAAATTCTGTACACTATTGTGATTTTAGTTTCTCTCAGGATGTATCTCAAAAGGAGGATCCCAGATGGTGGCGGTCCAGTTTCCAAAAGAAGAAAGACGAATCCCATCTGGTGGAGTCCAGCTCCCCAGATGTGGGTCCACCTTTTAATTGCAGAGACTATAAATCTCATAACAGTGATGTCCAGCTTCCCTTGGTCAAATCCATAAATCCTTGAGGTGATGTTGATCTTCCTTTCTCAAGCTGTTTTTCTCTGCTTCCATAAGGCGTGAGATAAGCATATTTCCTTTATATATATTCCAAAGCTATAGTTTCAAGGATACAAGTAATATTCTAAAATTATACTTCAAAAGGTTATTATTGCAGAGCTCTTTATGGATTAACTACAAGCAAATAGCAACATCCTTAACACCTTAATTCCAATGCTCCTAAATCAACCAGGGTTAATTGCAAACAAAAGATAGGTTCAAAGGCCTTTTTCCATGCTTTATTTTCCTCAGTTATTATTAGAATTCACAGCTCTCCCTTTGTCAGTGTCCACACGTTTCGCACTCACAAATACACACGTCGCCTGTTTGTACCTGACACGAAACACAGCTTTGTATTTCGCACCCTCAAGGTCTTCCTGGCAGCTGTGGCAAAAGTGGAGGCTCTGGAATTGCTTCCAAGGCCTGGCAGAGCTGCAGTCCCGGAGCCCTCTGTGCTCCCTGCTGGCCCCTCCATGCCCTCAGCCCCGCCATGCTCTCGGTGAAGCCCCAGCCCCCTTCAGTTTCTTCAGCCCCTCACAGTCCTCTCAGCCCCCTCAGTCCCTTCTGAGCCATCCCGTCCCCTTAGAGCCGCTACCCCGTCAGCCTGTGCCCCTTGCCTGTCACCTCAGTGCCACCATGGCCTCGGCTGCCCCACAGCCCTCAGCCCCAGCAGCAGCTCAGGGTCACCGTCCCTTCAGCGCCACCACCCCCTCAGCCCCCTGAGCCCCCTCTGTCTCCCCGTCCTTTAGCAGCTCCTCAGGGGACAGTGCCTGGGGCCAGCGGCAGCTCCCACCGCTCCAGGGACACCGGGGCTGGAAGTGCTGCTCCGCCCGGCCCGGCCGCCAGCTCGGACCCAGCACAGGGACAGGGGACACAGGGGGCACCGGGGCAAAAGCAAGAGGTGAAAAAGGCAGCCCAGGGGGGAAAGAGCTAAAAATGCAGCCTAGGCATACACAGCTCAATCTATGCATCTAAACTTCCACATACCTGTAACTAAAGAACTATGCACATTTCTAAATCTATATCTAAACATCTAAATATAAGCATCTATATGTAGGCGTCTAAATTTAGGCGTCTAAATTTAGGCATCTAAATTTAGGCATCTAAATGTAGGCGTCTAAATGTAGGCATCTAAATGTAGGCATCTAAATTTTGGTGTCTAAATATGGGTAATGAAGCCTCTGATCAGCCTTATCATAAAGCAGAGCACTAGGGCTCAGGAGCTCAGTCCCTGGGTAGGGACCGGGTGCCCGAAGCTGGCTCGCTCATGCCAACGCCTCGGGGCTGCCATCTAGCAAGCATGGTGATTATCAGCTCTACAGTGATTGCAAGCTCTCAGGATTTCAGCTCTGCTTGCTAGGTAGTGGTGCCCTGGGCTTGAGGCTGCAGCAGATGGAGAGAGAGGAGAAGGAGAAGGCACAGGCTGTTCCACGAAGATGGCTTTATTTGGGGAGGTCCGTGAAGGGTCCCTGCTCTTCTTCTTTCTCCCCTAATGGGGTACAGTATGCTTCTTTTATAGGGTTGGAAAGGATCCAAGCTTGACCTGTGAGACCCCTTAAGGTGTTCAATTAGGGCCAACATCGAGTTGAGCCGGGTACCACAGCAAGGACATGGTGGATTTTTGTCAGGAACAGTCACCTTCACTATGTCATCCGGTGCTTGTTCACTGCGGACCTCAGGCACTGGAGGCAATGCCTCTGGTGTACCCTCTTCCCCCTTCCCACTGCCTCCCTTCTCAAGTACATTCTGATCATCATCCTTAGGGGGACTAGGATTTAAGTCGTCCCCCTCACTCAGTTGTGGTGTAGGCTGTTCAAACACCTCAGGAAACCCGTTCAACACCCCCCCATTAACAGAAACATGAACCACCCCCTGTACATGCTCCTGCAGATCTGACCTATATAGTTCTAAAGAGAAATTCACCAGCAAGCCCAATTCATTTTCTGTCAATTTGGTGGTTGTAGATGTTACAAAATCATCTCAGGAGGTCTGAGTGCCCACCAATACCCTAGTAAGGTGGAACGGCCGCCCCCAGTTTCCTCCTCCAAGAAACGGATTTGGATTTGGAATAGCCAAGTCATGACGAGATTCAACATCGGGAATGGAATGGGTGGTCAGCCCACCTCCGAACCCGTCGCCCCTGTCTGACCGGGGGGCCAGGTTTCAGGTAGTAAGAGAGTCATAGATACTCCCGCCGTTTACCCGCGCTTCATTGAATTTCTTCACTTTGACATTCAGAGCACTGGGCAGAAATCACGTGGCATCAACACCCGCCTCGGGCCTCCATGATGCTTTGTTTTAATTAAACAGTCGGATTCCCCTGGTCCACACCAGTTCTAAGCCAGCTGCTAGGCACCAGCCGAGGCGGGGCGCCAGCCCGGGCACCCCCTCCGGGGACCCTCCCCCGCGCGAACTGCTCGGCTGACGCCGGCTGAGACCACGCGCACGCCGGCCACATGCCGCGGGAACCCGGCTGGCGGGAACCGACGGGGCGGCGGCGCGCAATGACGACGGCGGCGGCCGCCGCTGGGGCCCCGGCCGCGGCAAGGCGGAGGGGGGCGGGCAGTACCCGCCACAGCTGGGGCAATCCAAGGGAAGGGCCCGGCGCGCGTCCAGAGTCGACGCCACGCGTGCCCGCGCGCGCCCCGGCGCCCGGGTGGGCCACATGGAGCACACTCACACGCATGCGGTGCCTCGTCCTGCCGCGGCGCGCACCCAGCCCCGCTTTGCGCCCCAGCCCGAACAACCCAGCCTTTAGAGCCAATCCTTATCCCGAAGTTACAGATCTGGCTTGTCGACTTCCCTTACCTACATTGTTCCAACATGCCAGAGGCTGTTCACCATGGAGACCTGCTGCGGATATGGGTACGGCCCGGCGCGAGACTTACACCCTCTCCCCTGGATTTTCACGGGCAAGCGAGAGCTCACCGGACGCTGCCAGAACCATGACGCTTTCCAAGGCGTGGGCCCCTCTCTTGGGGTGAACCCATTCCAGGGCGCCCGGCCCTTCACAAAGAAAAGAGAACTCTCCCTGGGGCTCCCGCCGGCTTCTCCGGGATCGGTTGCGTCACAGCACTGGGCGCCTCCCGGCACCCGTCTCCGCCACTCCGGATTTGGGGATCTGAACCCGACTCCCTTTGCTGAGGGCAATGGAGGCCATCGCCCACCCTTTAGGAACGGCGCTCGCCTATCGCTTAGGACCGACTGACCCATGTTCAACTGCTGTTCACATGGAACCCTGCTCCACTTCGGCCTTCAAAGCTCTCGTTTGAATATTTGCTACTACCACCAAGATCTGCACCTGCGGCGGCTCCACCCGGGCCCACGTCCCAGGCTTCGAGGCGCACCGCAGCGGCCCTCCTACTCGTCGCGGCCTTGCCCCCGTGGGCATCGCACTGCCGGCAACGGCCGGGTATGGGCCTGACGCTCCAGCGCCATCCATTTTCAGGGCTAGTTGATTCGGCAGGTGAGTTGTTACACACTCCTTAGCGGATTCCGACTTCCATGGCCACCGTCCTGCTGTCTAGATCAACCAACACCTTTTCTGATGAGTGTCGGCATCAGGCACCTTAACCCGGCGTTCGGTTCATCCCGCAGCATCAGTTCTGCTTACCAAAAGTGGCCCACTGAGCATTCACATTCAACGGCGCGGCTCCATGCCAGCGAGCCGGCCCCCTTACCCATTGAAAGTTTGAGAATAGGTAGAGATCGTTTCGGCCCCAAGACCTCTAATCATTCACTTTACCAGGTAAAACTGCCCATTGCCGAGTGCCAGCTATCCTGAGGGAAACTTCGGAGGGAACCAGCTACTAGATGGTTCGATTAGTCCTTCGCTCCTAGACCCGGGTCGGACGACCGATTTGCATGTCAGGACCGCTACGGACCTCCACCAGAGTTTCCTGTGGCTTCACCCTGCCCAGGCATAGTTCACCATCTTTTGGGTCCTAGCACGGACGCTCACGCTCCACCTTCCCGGCCCCGCGAGGGGGCGGCGGGTGAGACGGGCCGGTGGTGCGCCCGGGGCTGCCAGGCGCGACATGAGCCCCAAGATCCCACCTGAGCTGGCGCGCGCCGGCCCTCACCTTCATTGTGCCGTGGGCTTTCGACGATGGCCCCTGACTCGTGCACATGCTAGACTCCTTAGTCCGTGTTTCAAGATGGGTCGGGTGGGTAGCCGACATCGCCGTGGACACTGGGCGCCCGAGTGCGGCCCGTCAAGCCTGGCCCAGCGGTGCCACGCGGTCGGGGTGCACTGAGGACAGTCCGCCCCGGTTGACAGCAGCGCCGGTGGCTGGCGGGCCTGGCCCCTGCAACCCCATGTGAAACGTTGCGCTGCAGGGACGCCGCCCCTGCCCCATCCCCCCCGGGAGGGGGAGGGGGGGGGGGAAAGCGACGCCCCCCAACACGGCGCCGCTGACGGGGGGGCAGGAGGGCGTGGCGGCAGTCCTCTTCCGCGGCCCCGGGATTCAGCAAGACCTGCTTCCCGGGGGCTGTAACACCCACCGCCACTTGCGCGGTGCTGGGCAACCTGCCCGCCAGAGGCCTTCCCGGCCGACCCGGAGCCGGTCGCAGTGCACGGCTGCGGAGGAAATGAGCCCGGCCAGGGCCCGCCGCCGGCCAGGCGGCGGTCCTCACATTGGCCCGCCCCCCCCCCCCCCCCCAGCCCACCCCCGCGGACAGGGTTCGCCCGGGGGAGGGCGGGGAGGCAGAGGCGAGGATCTGCCGAACCCGCGCTGGCCGACTGCAACTCGCCGGGTTGACTCCTCCGGGCAGATTGGGCGGGCCCCACCCCTTTACCTCTTAACAGTTTCACGCCCTCTTGAACTCTCTCTTCAAAGTTCTTTTCAACTTTCCCTTACGGTACTTGTTGGCTATCGGTCTCGTGCCGGTATTTAGCCTTAGATGGAGTTTACCACCCGCTTTGGGCTGCATTCCCAAGCAACCCGACTCCGAGAAGCCCCGGGCCTGGCACGCCGGGGGGCCGCTACTGGCCTCACACCGTCCACAGGCTGCGGCCTCAATCACAAGGACATTGGTCCCCCGAGAGCGCTGCCGGGGAGGGGGGCTTCTGTACGCCACATGTCCCGCACCCCACCGCGGGGCGGGAATTTGGCGCTGGGCTTTTCCCTCTTAGCTCACCGTTACTGAGGGAATCCTCGTTAGTTTCTTTTCCTCCGCTGACTAATATGCTTAAATTCAGCGGGCCGCTGCGCCACCGCATCCACAGCACGGTCCCGGCAAGGACGAGCTCCGCCCCAGTGGCTCGCTCTGGTTGTGGGGAGCTACGGAGCTCTCCCCAAGTCTGCATTTAGGGGGACAAAGGCCCTGTGCGTCGACGACGACTACGACCGCGATGAGGACGACGCCTGCCGGGCCGCAGGGAAGGGATCGAGGCTGCCTTGGGAAGCGCTTCCCTCGCCGAACCCCTGACCACCTACCCTCCGGGCACCGGTGGGACACCGCCTCTGCCGCCGCGAGCGACGGGCCTGCGAGGCGACCCCAGCTGCGCCGCCCGGGTGGCCCCCGGACGGCGATTGATCGTCAAGTGAATCTCAGACAGGCGTAGCCCCGGGAGGAACCCGGGGCCGCAAGTGCGTTCAAAGTGTCGATGATCAATGTGTCCTGCAATTCACATTAATTCTCACAGCTAGCTGCGTTCTTCATTGACGCACGAGCCAAGTGATCCACCGCTAAGAGTTTTCTGCCTTTTGGATACTGCTCACTCTGAGCAGTCCCTTTTTTTGTTACTCTGTTGGCGCCGAGGATACGGGCGCGCGCACCTGGCTTTGACTGTACGAGCACACAGAAACGGAAGGGGAGGGAAAAAAACAACTGGAGCAAACTACGCTCTGAAGGCCAGCCAAGAGGCGGGGGAGCCGGCGCCCCCAACTGCCTCCCCCCATGAGGGGAGATGCTGACCTCACAAACGCCGTCCTTCGGAGGCGGCCCAGGCGCCCGGGCTCGGCCCGGCCTCCGCGCGGAGGGCCACGTGGCGCACGCCAAAGTGCAGGAGGGCGCGGCGGCCCGCCCGCTTCTCGCTTTCACAGGACGACCCGAGCCGGGTTCGCCAGTGCCCGAGGCCTGCTGGACGGCAGAACCAGCTGCCACTGGGGCCGCGCTCCTGGGACTGCCGCCGCCACGTCGCACCGCCGGGGCCCCTTGCCTTGGGCACGTGCCCGGCAGAAGGCGGTATGGCGCTGAGCCGGGGGGCAATGCCCACTCTCCTCTTTTTCACGCGGAGACGGGGCGGAGAGAAGCGCCCCCGTGGCCGCCCCGCATGCCTTTCTGCGGCCCACACGCGGCCGGAAATGGTGATGGAGGACGCGACAAGTGGGGCCCAGGACGGGGGCCGATCTGAGGACCTCACTAAACCATCCAATCTGTAGTAGCGACAGGTGGTGTGTACAAAGGGCAGGGACTTAATCAACGTGAGCTTATGACCCGCACTTACTGGGAATTCCTCGTTCACAGGGAAGAATTGCAATCCCCGATCTCCATCATGAATGGGCTTCAACGGGTTACCTGTGCCTGCCGGCGGAGGGTAGGCACAAGCTGAGCCAGTCAGTGGAGCGCGCGTGCGGCCCCAGACATCTAAGGGCATCACAGACCTGGTATTGCTCAATCTCGGGTGGCTGAACGCCACTTGTCCCCTTAAGAAGTTGGACGCCGACCGCTCGGGGGTCGCGTAACTAGTTAGCATGCCAGAGTCTCGTTCCTTATCAGAAATAACCAGGCAAATTGCTCCACCAACTAAGAACGGCCATGCACCACCACCCACGGAATCGAGAAAGAGCTCTCAGTCTGTTAATCCTGTCCGTGTCCGGGCCAGGTGAGGTTTCCCGTGTTGAGACAAATTAATCTGCAGGCTCCACTCCTGGTGGTGCCTTCCATCAATTCCTTTAAGTTTCAGCTTTGCAACCATACTTTCCCCGGAACGCAAAGACGTGGGTTTCCCGGGAGCTGCCCGGCGGGTCATGGGAATAACGCCGCTGGATCGCCAGTCGGCATTGTTTATGGTTGGAACTACGATGGTATCTGATCGTCTTTGAACCTCCGACTTTCGTTCTTGATTAATGAAAACATTCTTGGCAAATGCTTTCGCTCTAGGCCATCTTGCGCCAGACCAAGAATTTCACCTCTAGCGGCACAATACCAATGCCCCCGGCCGTCCCTCTTAATCATGGTCCCGTTTCCGAAAACCAACAAAATAGAACTGGAGTCCTATTCCATTATTCCTAGCTGCAGTATGCCGGCGGCTGGCCTGCTTTGAACACTCTCATTTTCTCAAAGTAAACCCTTTGAACCCCGCGGGACACTCAGCTAAGAGCATCGAGGGGGCGCCGAGAGGCAGGGGCTGGGACAGGCGGTGGCTCACCTCGCGGTGGGCCGCCAGCTCAATCCCAAGATCCAACTATGAGCTTTTTAACTGCAGCAACTTTAAGATATGCTATTGGAGCTGGAATTACCGCGGCTGCTGGCACCAGACTTGCCCTCCAATGGATCCTCGCTCAAGGATTTAAAGTGCGCTCATTCCAATTACAGGGCCTCAAAAGAATCCTGTATTGTTATTTTTTGTCACTACCTCCCCAGGTCGGGAGTGGGTAATTTGCGTGCCTGCTGCCTTCCTTGGATGTGGTAGCCGTTTCTCAGGCTCCCTCTCCGGAATCGAACCCTGATTCCCCGTCACCCGTGGTCACCATGGTAGGCACAGACAGTACCATCAAAAGTTGATAGGGCAGACATTCAAATGGGTCGTCGCCGCCGCAGGGGCGTGCGATCAGCTCGAGATTATCTAGAGTCACCAAAGCTGCCGGGCGGGCCCGGGTTGGTTTTGGTCTGATAAATGCACGCGTCCCAGGAGGTCGGCGCTCGTCGGCGTGTATTAGCTCTAGAATTACCACAGTTATCCAAGGAGCGGGAGAGGAGAGACCAAAGGAACCATAACTGATTTAATGAGCCATTCGCAGTTTCACTGTACCTCCCATGTGTACTTAGACATGCATGGCTTAAGCTTTGAGACAAGCATATGCTACTGGCAGGATCAACCAGGTAGCCGCTGCCCATGGTGGCGCTGTGAAGCGTTGCGCGAGCGCCCGGACGGAGCGCCCGGACGCACCCGGCCCACCGGCAAACTCGCCCCGCGCCAAACCCCGACCGCCCCGGGCTTCTTTCGCTGCTCCGACCCGCGGGAGCGGCATCACGGACGAAGACACAGCGGGGGGTGGCGGAGTGGCGGTGACGGGCACTGGTGGCAGGGACGGAGGCCAGGGGCATCGCGGCCCGGCGGCGCCTGGGGCGTGGAACGGCGCCACGCGCGAGAGACGCCCCTCGGCGACGGCCGATCCTGGTGGCCGGCCCTTCCCACGATGCCGCGGGCAAGGAGCCGGGACTGCTGCGCAGCTTTTCGCCACTTGGATGGAGCACGAGGCTTCATCTCTCTCTCTCTCTCGTGCTTTTTTTGCCGGGGCCCGCACCTCGGTTTGAGACTCGGCCTCGTGCTCGAAATGACGCGTGCAGCATGCGGAATGGGGCTCGGCTGGGGGTGACCCGCCCCCCCACCAAAACTGAGAAAAACCCGCCCACCAAAATGTCGCGGGCGAGCGACCGGATGCCGGTGAGGTTGGGCCGAGCGGGGCCCCACTCACTGGGAGCAAGCCCCGTCCTGGCGCGTCCCCCCACCGGGCCACACGGAAAGCACTGGATGTGCTAGAGGAGGCAGCGACCCAACGAGGCGGGCGCAGCCCGGACACCGAGGCCCCTTTTCAGCCGGGGCGGCTCGCTCTGCAGCAGGCGGTGGAACGGCAAAGGAGCGCATGGACCGGGGTCTGTTCCACCCACGTCCGCGCTGCATCGGGTTCAGGCACTTTCACCCTCTCTCTTTTCTCTCTTGCCTCTCTCCCTTCTCGCAGCTCAGCTCCAGCCGCACCACCGCCCGGCGCTGCTCGTGGCCGGCACCCACACGGGCGCTACCCGGACTAGGGCCGGCACCGGCACCTCACATGGTTTTTTAAAGACACCCGAAGGCTCGCAGGGCCACGCGGCCGTCACACAGCTCGGGAAAGTAAAGACACCCTTCCCCAGGCCATTGGGAGGGGCAACACCTCACCTGCGACAGGAAGCGAATTGGAAAGGAGACCACCCTGCCCGAGCACCGGACTCCCCCCGCTGTGGCTTCCCCATGACAGAGAAGCCTCGGAAGGAGAGCCAGCCCGCCGGGGGCCCTCTCCGATGCCACCTGAAAAGCCACATCGATCAGGCATGGCTCTGGGAAGGAGCTGCGCGAACAGCGACCAGGGCCCCACGGCCATGGTCCTGGGACAACAGCGACGGCCGCCCAGCCCACCTGCGGATCAGATTGCTCGCGGCAGCAGAGGAGCGCTGGGGGTGCCGCCACCTGCCCGTGGCCAACAACGGCTCCCCTTTCGACTAGGCAATGGTGGGACTGGACCGGCCCCTGCCGGGCCGGGGGGGGATTCGGCAACCCTCCCCCGCCTTCCGTCCCAGGGAAACCGCCGAGCGTGCGAGAAAAAGTGCCACCGACCTGGCGCCACAGGCCACCGGCTTTCGCCCAGCCTCGCGGCGGTCGGCTTTCCCTTCCGGAAAAAAAAGCCGGGGGATGGCACGACAAAAAAGGCACACGGAGGCGCCTTCGCAACGACCCGTGCCAGCCACGGGGCCCACGGGGCCGGGGGCCCGGGGGGGGGGGGGGGGGGGGGGGCCGAGGTACGTGCCTCACTGCCTCCCCACGACGGACCCACCGACATCCTGCTCACGCCTTCGTCGCAACGCTTCTCGGTGCCACGGCTTAGGGCCGCGAGAGAAAAATAAAAAGGCCCACAGAGGCCTGGCGGGCGCCCCCCAACTCCGCCCACCTCAACAAAAAGCAACGGACCCGGCGCGGCAAACCCGGCCCCGCCCGGCATAAGCGGCTCAGTCGATCTGGCCACGACCGAGGTAGGCGAGGCGCCGCCCCCTCGCCCAGGACCAGTCTGGGGGGGCTCTCCATCGGGTGCCAGGCCCGTAAAAAAACAAAAAAAACTAGGCCAAAAAATTCTGCCCGCCACAACGCGGGTCCCCGGCTTAAGGCCAAGGAAGGGCGAAGGCTTCAACAACGCTGGCCGGGGACCACCGCCGCTGCCGAGGCGGACCCACGGGCCCAAAACAACAGCAAATGATTCTGGAGCAGAGGCACTGCTTGGAGAAAACTCTCCCCTGCTCTGTCTGGGCAATCCTTAACCAGTGTATTACATGGCTCTTGCTGCCAATTTCTTGCTCAACAGTGTGATAGATGAATCTGATTTGTGCTAACACTTGTAACTATATTTTAAATATTTTAGAAAATATTTGTTAAAAAGTAAGAGAGGAAAAGGATATGGAATTAGTGACACAAAACAGATGTTTTCAGATGTTCATGAGAAAACAGGATGCAGGATGTAGTTTGAGATAAGTAACATCCCAAAAGGCAATAGGCCTCAGGATAATTAAAGAATCGGCCTTGAAATGGATAAAATTGGGATGATTCCAGGTATCTATGAAATCATAAGGCTTCTTTTTGGAATATAATGCTGGCTTCTATACCACAAGACTTGGGGTGCATTTGCAGCTTGTGGGGTTGTTCAAAGGACAGTGATGATGAGGAGAAGCCTTCGTGGGAAGCGACCACCAAAACCAAAAGACCCCTTAGAAACAAGCAGAGCACGCACTGTGCAGTACAGTGACATAGATTTCAAGAATCAAAAATAGGAGGAGATTGACAGAAAATTATTGAGGAATATGTATTAGCATCCAGTCTATAAGTTGTCCTTGGATTCTTTATCTTTTGAATGGGAGGCAGGGTGAGAAAACCCCCCTGTATCCTGACTGGTTTTGCTTATGCTTTATCCAAACCACTGCCAAATTATTTTGTATCTGCTTGATTATATTTGATTGCATGTTTTCATGTAAAATTGCTGCTCAATTAAAATTGCTGCTAAATTCTAATGTTGGTTTATTAAATTAGACCTATAGGGACCTCATTCATAACAACAGCCCACCTCAGTCACCTACCCGTTGGGACTGTGCTTTCTACTGAGCCAGTCCTGCCAGAAAAGCAGCTTTAAACACACCTCCAAGAAGGCACTGATCCAGATAAAGCACATCCATTCCCCTCTGCCCAGGGCCAGTCCCCTGTACATCTGGCAGCCTGCAAAATCTAACACCCCCTCAGGCTCCAACACATTGTTCCAGCCCAAAGCATAAAGGCAATTTGTTTCGTTAAAGCTGAAGTCATTCCTGCAGGTCCTCGGCCTTCCAAGGCCAACGCTGCCACTCCAGAGGGAATCCTGCGACCCCGAGCATTTGATGGTGACCACACCAAAGCAAGAGGTGGCTCCTTCAGCAGGAGAATGGCACATGGCAATGCTGTGCCTTTGTGTCCCCAGCCTTCCCCCCATTGTTTCAGCAATGGCAGCTACACTTAGGCAGCTTCAGCAGAGCTTATTTGTGTTGGCTGAGTGCAGATCAGGACTCCCAGCCCACCTCTAACAGCAGCTTGCAATGACAACAGCACCTGCACACTGAGGCCTTTTGCTGGAGGCAAGCCTGTCACAAGCACACACCCTCTTCAAACTTCCCATCAAACAGAAAGGAGAAGAGCAGGAAAAGGCTACCTTTGGACCAGTCTTCCCCAGGTCAACACATGGGCCCATTCTGGGTAGAAAACTCCCGCCAGTGCTGGCCTTCTCCTTCATGTGGAGAAACTTCTCCCACAGGAACTTAGAGGGAAGCATCTGAAAGGCAAAAATAAACCAGCTAAAGCCTCAGAGTTGGGCTTGTTCAGAAAGGCTTTTCTTCAACAAGTGGCACTGGTGAACAATTTGTGGTCACATTGTCCAGGACAGTCCTGGAAGCCCTGGAAGTTGCTTGCTGAAATACTCAGCACCAATAAATTAACAATACAGAGTGCAATACACATACTCCAACCACATGGCTCTGTCCCATCAGCTTCTCCGTGATTGCATGTGACATGGTTGGGGATTTCTGCTCTTTGGGCATTTGTTTCCTCTTCAGGTTCATTGGATTGAGGCAGTGACCTTTTCAAAGAATGGGGATGAGCTCTCAGAACTGCCCTGACTCCATCCCTGTACAGCACTGAGAACTCACAGCAAGGAGATAGCACTGCTGGCTGAGTCCAAGAGAGGCAAGAAAGGAACGTTGCACCAAGAGTGAGGAGCACAGGAATGAGTCCAAGTTGTAGTTCTCTCTGTTAATTAGCATTTGTTTTCTCTCTCTGGGCTCACAGACCCCTGCAGAGAAGAAAACAGAGGGATCTCCTGGACAGAGCCTCAGAACTGGGGCATCTTCAGTCAAGTGAGCTCCAGACACCAAGGGACATTTTTGGCCCTGGCTCCAGGGAGCAGGAAAGAACTGTGCAGCCCTCAAGATTCCTACCAATCCAGAGCTTTCAAGAGAAGCCAACTCCTTTGGGAGAGATACCATCAACACATGGTAAACCAAAATCAGGGGACAATTCCCAGCACAGGAAGATTTCCACCATCCTGCAGAACAAAGGTGTGATGGTGTTCACAGGGGGCTTACGATGAGGGAAGAGACGAGGATCTCACTCCATGGTTCAGCAGGCTTGATTTATTATTTTGTGATATATAATTTATTAAAACTACACTAAAAGAATAGAAGAAAGGCTTTCATCAGAAGGCTAGCTAAGAATAGAGGAGGAAGGAATGATAACAAAGGCTTCTGGCCTGGACTCTCTGTCTGAGCCAGCTGGGCTGTGATTGGCCATTAATTACAAACATCCAACCTGGGCCAATCAAAGATCCACCTGTTGCATTCCACAGCAGCTGATAATCATTGTTTACATTTTGTTCCTGAGGCTTCTCAGCTTCTCAGGAGGAAAAATCCTAAGGAAAGGATTTTTCATACAAGATATCTGGGACACCAAGGTGCTGAGACATTTTCTTCTGGACGTGCTGCAGCAGATAACTTGCTTTGCTGTACACTGTGTCTGCAGGGCTGGATCTGTGCCCACACAGGAGCTGAGAGAGAACAGCTGCTTTGGAAGCTCTTCCAGCTGGGACCAGCCCTGTCTCACAGGGCTTTGGGCAGAGTTTGAGCTCCCCCCCAACATGCTCAGGTGCCCAAGGGCTTGGGCCCAATAGCCCAAGGGGGGCTATTTACAAATCACAAACGGGACAGGACTGCTGTGGAACTGCCTTGAGCTGTTTTATTTTCCAGCATCACTCTCATTACATGGTTATGACAATGGGAAGATGCCAGCAGCTCACATCCCAGGCAGCAGACCAAGAACTTAATGTTACAACTTCCTTTATAAGTTTTTTGACCAATCACACAAAGCAAAAGCACATTGACAGTAGTTCCATCCAACCACTATAAGCACACATTCCTTTGGTTAAAACAATGCTTGCTTATTTTGAATACAATACCTGCTTGTAAGCCTTAAAGCACAATGCACAGAGCTCCATTATTAAGCTTTAACCCTCCTAATATCTTGCTAGATAAACTTTTCTGTAGCTTAGAGAGTTATTCTAGACAAGCCTTAATACACAGACCATTGTGCTATTTGCCCTTGCTTTTCTACTTTTTAAATATTTTTTCTGCTGACCTATCTCATGGCAGCTGCTTAGCTCTAATCACAGTTCTACTGTATCTGAGGCCTGTCTTTTGCAGCTTTCCCTCTGTTTTTGTGGATTCCCACAATTCCCCCTCTCTGCTCACCTCAAAAGAAACCTTCATATTTGTGTCGTTTATTACTTGTGTTTCGTAGCCTTACTATAATATTTCTGCTTATTACCTACTTAAAGCATTTTCTTGCTTGCACTAAAGCAGGGGCAGGGAGAGCAGGGACACCAGGGCAGTTTGCAGCCTTAACACAGCCCAGTGGGTACTTACAGTGAAAGATGTCAGTCTTTCTCTGGACAAAAGACGAGGTGTCGAGGTCTTCTTTGGGAATCCAGAAGCCATTTTGAAGGCAGGATCTCCCAGATGATTGACAATGCCTCAACAAAACTGGAAGAAGCAACAATGGAACTCTGAAAATCCAGAACCCAATTCATGGCACATTCAAGGCATATACTGGTGCTAAAAATTTCCTATGATTTGAAAGTAGCTAAGTGCTTGTTTGGTCTAAGTAGCTAGTATGTTAGGCCTCTAGTTGGACTTTATTTGAACTATAGGGCTGCCTTGTGCAATTCAAAGATGGATCATACTGAAACCTGGAGCTAAAAATCTGAACATTAAGAATAGTTAGAACAGACAAAGCTGCAGCCTAAAGATTACTTTAAAATAGCTGGAGTGGACATCCTCTTCTTTTGGCTAAAGCACCCCTGCTCTCTCAGCTGCTCCTCACAGGACTTGGGAGAGACTGGAATGTTATGGCTAATGGCTTAAAAGTTGTTATAAAGGACTTTCTGCCCATTGGGACAAAACTGTATAAAGAGGCTGCGACCACCCAAGCCCACCCTTCCCTGAAAATGCCTCTGGACTGGAACTTGGCACTGGGAGTTAAGCTGCCTAAGGGAACTTGAGACAAGACAAAGGTGACACTATTGTCCCATTAGCTCCGGGCTGGGGAGAAGTAAACAAGGCTGCAGAGAAAAACCTATCCACAACAAAGCCAAACCCAGCAGCTGTCCTGAAAATCAGCTCTGTCTGCCTTCAAGGTGGGCAAGTCATAGCCACAGACTCGTCTGCTGAGGCCAGGTTTGCACACAAACCTCCCATCAAAGACCTCCACAGTGCCCCCAGACCCATTCCTGAGGCCTTGCACCAGACGACTGCAGGGCACGCAAAGTAACACAACAGATCTGAAAATCCAGAAGCCAATTGATGGCAGACTCAAAGGACAGACAGATGCTAAAGATTTTATATTATTTGAAAATAGCAATAGACAGTCTAACTTGCCCCACCCCAGGGAGGCACCTGGGAGGTCCCACCTTGCCCAAATCTGCAGGAATCCATTGGAGTCTTACGTTTTGCGAGACCTCACCACAGAAGACCAGAAGAGGATTTGATGGTATGCCAATGGGATCCATGGAATGGTGATGTTTTTCACTTCATCTGTCTCTGTCACTCTCCTTCTTCCCCTTCTTCCCAACCCCCCATCCCCCCCCCCCCCCCCCACCCCCTCGCTTCTTTTTCTTTTCCTTTCTCTCTCTCTTCCTCCTATTTACTGTTACATAAAATCCAGACTATTGATTTTGGCATATGGTCTCATTTTGCACCTCAATTCACAGGCCTCTCCCTAATAATTTTAATAACCACACGATAACAACCCACTGAAACTTGAACAGACCTCATTAGCCTTTAAGCAGTTTAAGGAACCACTATACGGGAAAAAAAAGTATAGACCAGTACATTTAGAAAATGTTGCATTCCTTCAGTGCAAAAAAAAAAAAGCACAATCAGTAGAGCATATATTGTTCATCCACTCAGCTGTGCATTGTGGTGGTGTTCCCAGGGGTCTTAGGATGAGGGAAGAGATGAGGATCTGACTCTTGATTTATTATTTGATGATATATATTCTATTAAAATTATACTAAAAGAATAGAGGAAAGGATTTCATCAGAAGGCTAGCTAAGAATAGAAAAAGAAAGAATGAATAACAAAAGCTTGTGTCTCAGACAGAGTCCAAGCCAGCTGACTGTGAGTGGCCATTAATTAGAAACAACTCTAGGAGGCCAATCACAGATGCACCTGTTGCATTCCAGAGCAGCAGATAACCATTGTTTACATTTTGTTCCTGAGCTCTCTCAGCTTCTCAAGAGAAAAAACCCAAAGGATTTTTCATAAAACATGTCAGTGACAGTGCAGAGCACTGAACTGCTGCACCAGAAGACGGGCATTATCCCATCCTGAATTTCCCTTTGGCATTCTCTCTCAGAGCGCAGATGAGACAAAACCAAAAAGTTCAACTTGAGTCAATCTTTACCTTCAAAGGAAATTCAGGAACTTTCTGCAGAGGCCAATGCTCTGCACGCTGATGAACTCCTTGCAGAGGCCAATGCTCTGCACGTTCAGGAACTTTGCAGAGGCCAATGCTCCGCGAACAATTCCCCTGGCGAATGGCCCAGTGAAGCCGCCTGCAGGAGCCCAGGCTGCGCACAAGCAGCCAGGGCCGCGTTCTCAGGCAACTGAGGCCGCGCCGCTGTCACAGACGCTGCCGCCGCCTTCGTGGTTTCCAGGCAGCCGCGGAACCCAGCAGCCGCCGCCCTTTCCCGGATCCTGCCCCTCCCGGCCCCGCACGCCCCCCAAGATGCTGCCGGGGCTCGGGGGCTTCGTCTGCCTGGGCTGGGGCTCGGCCTCCCCTGCGGGACAAGGTGAGGGGGGGTCCCCGGGGGTCGTGTCCCCCCGGGAGCGTGGGTGAGTCCCCCATGTCCCCCCCAAGCCGGGGTCACCCCCTTTTCTCTGCCCAGAGCTCCTGAGCCAGCTCCTGCTGCCCCCTGGGAGGGGCTTTGGGGAGCCCCCCGGGGACCCCCTTGAATGCCCATTCCTGGGCACTGGGACCCTTCGCATTTCCTTCCCCAGTTCCAGGACCCCCTGCACCTCCTTATCCTGCCCCGACACCCCCTGCACCCCCTTTCCCGGGTATCCTCCTCTCCCGGCCCCTGGATCCCCCGTTTCCATGAGCCCGGGGACCCCGGACCCCATTCCCGGCCAGCCCGGGGCACCTCAGCCCCA
This sequence comes from Agelaius phoeniceus, assembly GCF_051311805.1. Classification (NCBI taxonomy): domain Eukaryota; kingdom Metazoa; phylum Chordata; class Aves; order Passeriformes; family Icteridae; genus Agelaius; species Agelaius phoeniceus. The sequence goes on from NC_135271.1 coordinate 653,155, forward strand.
GGCCTTCCTTTGCCCGGCGAGCGGTGACGTCACTGCAGACTCGGGCCGCCATTGGCCAGCAGCAAAGAGCGGCGCCAATGGCGGGGCCGGAGGCGGCTCAGGGACCATGAAGAGCCCTGAGCTGTGAGGGGCCATGAGGGGCCATGAAGGGCCCTGAGGTGTCCCTCTTGCGCCGAGAATGACACAGGAACAGGCAGGAGGCAGTATTGCAGAAAGACTAAAAGAAGGTTTAATTCAAGAGAACCGTGCGGTTTTTATAGAGTGATACGATATATTCTGCTTGATCGGCTCGTTAACAAAAACATTCTTTAGACACCGTCCTTGAGAAGAAGAGAAAGATGAAGTAGAAGAACGCCACCTGCAGATTGTTTATACTGAAGTTCTCACATTCTTCCAACTTGCTAATAATTCTCACAAGCTGCTGTGAGAAACACTTGCTGTTTCTCTCTCTGTGTCCCACGGCATCCACAGTGAGGGGCTGTGAGGGGTCTTGGGCAACTGTGAGGGAGCCATGAGGGGCCTGTGAGGGACCATGGGGAACTGTGTGGTGGTATCTTTTTATACTAAAAACTACGTGTACACTATTTACAATAACTTCTCAATACTTATCACCTATGTTAGACAGTGAGTTTTTACTCTAATCCAAAAATGCCAACATCACTTAAAAGATGAAGGGAGGGAGGGAGGGAGGGAGGGAGGGAGGGAGGGAGGGAGGGAGGAAGGAAGGAAGGAAGGAAGGAAGGAAGGAAGGAAGGAAGGAAGGAAGGAAGGAAGGAAGGAAGGAAGGAAGGAAGGAAGGAAGGAAGGAAGGAAGGAAGGAAGGAAGGAAGGAAGGAAGGGTGATAAATGAATTCACTGGATCCAAGGATCATACAATTATAAATTTATTATTATTATTATTATTATTATTATTATTATTATTATTATTATGCAAGCAAGAATAAGCAAAGTTCAATGCTGGGTGGCCGGGAGTCTCCGCTCCTCTAGGCTCGCACCGTTCGTATCCCCAAAGTTCACATTTTATTGCCTTTTTCTCCCGGGTCCAGGGATGACGTGCTCTGTCTTTTGCGCTTGCTCGTTCAGTTGCTAGGGGGTCTTTTTCTGCCTTCTGGTGGTCATGGGATGAAGGCTCCAGGTCTTCCTCTTTTAACCGCTGAGTGAACTTTTCCTTCTAAGGCATACCTATACAGTGGAATTTTCAGAACACTATACGATTCCTGCAAGCCTAAGCAATTCTTGTGAGTTTAGGGATTGTTATTACAGCTCTCCTCTGTGACCTCTTAGGTGAACTTTTCTTTACCATGGAATTCCCAAAGCACTATCCGATTCCTGCAAGCCAAGCAACCATATGTGAACCATATGTGGCTATACATTTAAAATCAAGCGGTTTTAGCTATTTAGTTATGGCTTTGATATTGTATAACTATTTAGCTATTGATTAAATTAATGAACAAATATATTGCTACTTATTACACCAAGGACTCAGCTCAAATGCTGTGTTTAATTCTAAGCTTTGCCGACAAGACCAAAGGTCGGAGATTTCCCTGCATTTGGGTTTCCAACAACACTGATGCTGTTAGTTGCAGAGTGCCCGGGATCCGTCTTGCCAGTCAGCTCTGGAAGGAGGAAGGCGGCTGCCAGGGGGCTGCTTGTGGCCTCTGACAGCCCCATTGCTCAGGGCTTGCCAGCGCCCCAGCCCCTCAGGCCCTGCCCCAGCCCGGCCAAGCTGCCCGGCAGCAGCGCCACAGCTCCACAGCAGCTCCAGAGCAGCCCCATCCAGAGGCACGTGGGAGCCCTCGGCAAGGCAGGCAGCAGCACACGGGCGGGAGGAGACGGATGGCGCTTCCTGCCTGGCACAGGGCTTGTGGCCATCTCCAGGCACCGCTCTGGCAGGGATCCCCGCAGCTCCGGCCCCTGCCCAGCCGCTCTGTGGGCAGCACAAAGGCTTCAGCAGAACCACCAAAGGCCAAGGGGCTTCTGGCCATTTCCCCTTGCCCACCGCATGCCTGGGCAGCTGGCTGAGCACAAGCAGCCTTTTCCCCCTCCTCCCCTATGCCCTGCGGACCCTGGGCAGCAAAAGAAAGATCTTGGGAGTCTGTGTATTACAACATAGTCTATATTTACATTGTAAAGGAAAAGAAAAAAAGGAAAAGAACATTCTTGAAGAAAAAGAAAATTCCTCCTGACTCAGGTGGCCCCAGCAAAAAGAGCTTCTGGGATCAGCTCTCCTCAGAGCTCCGGCAGGGCAGGCAGCCGAGCCGCGAGAGACGAGGCCGTGTCTTCCACGCCCTGTGCAGGTGATTTCGGAGCCACTGGAAGCTGGAGATGGGAGCCCGCTCTCCTGCCTTGAGGATGCACAGTGTTTGAATTGCCAGGCTTCCGACGGCGAGGCTGATGTCATTTGTTTTGTCTTCAAGGGCTGCAAGAGAGAGGAAGAGCGGCACGGTCAGAAGCTGGAGCTGCGGGGAGCTGAGGAGAGCTGCCTGCCAGGGCCGTCGCAGCTGGGTTTTGCCATGGCCAGGAGGGAGCAGGGAGCAAGGGGATCAGCCCGAAGCTGCTGGCCAAGAATGGGCCACGAGGCGCTGAAATCTCAGGGTGCTCTGGCCCAAGGAGCAGAGCCCTCTGCAGCCGGGGCATGGCTTGCAGCTGTCCCCGGCAGCCCCCGCTGTCAGCCCGCTGGCCTCACTCACCAGTGCAGATCAGCTGCAGCTCTTGCTGCTGCCCCCTCAGGTGCCGCCCGGCCATGCCTGTGAACACAGAGCCTGTCAGGGCGCCAGCGGCACAGCTCCCTGCCGGCGGCGCTGCCGGCGCTGTGGCCACACGGGCTGCTGGTCCGGCAGGGCTCAGCCCGGGCCCTTGCCGCACGCTGCCGCCGCAGGGCACGGCTGCCAGAGGGCGGCAGCAGCAATGCCCAGGCCGGGCGGGGCTCCACGGCGCCGGGCCCGGCTGGCACTGCCGGGGCAGCAGGTGGGGCTGGGGCCGAGCTGCGCCGGGCCGGGCCGGGGAGGGAGCCCGGGCTCGTGGCTCACCCATGAACCTGATGGCCGCCTCTCGCAGGGGTTCCTGTGGGCTCCGCAGGTAGCGCAGGGCCTGGCGCAGGTGCTCGGCCGCTCTGCTCCTGTCGTCTGCCAGCTGCAGAGAGCGGCAGGAGGGAAGGGTTGGCGCGGGCTCCGCCCCTGGGCCGGGCGCTGCCTGCGCCCAGCCCCGGCCTCCCCTGGCCGCACAGGCCTGAGGCGCGGCCAGCAGCCGCTGGCCAAGGGCTCCCGAGGGCAGGGGGCAGAGGGCCGGCTGCTGCCCGGGGAGCCGCGGTGCCGGCCCGCAGCCCCGCCGGGCCGGGGCTCCATGGGCACCTGGCTGGGGCCCACGGGAGCCTGGAGAAGAGCCCGCACGGCCTCTGGCCGCAGCAGCGGGCAGGGACACAGCTGCTCGGCCCCGCACACTGAGCTACGCCCTCAGGGGCCTTCTCCAGGCTGAGCCTGTGGCTTCCAGGCCGTCCTTACCAGGCACTTGCTGAACTTCCACAGTTTCTGCTCCTTCAGCAGCTTTTTGAGATCCCTCCTCTTCATGAACTTGACCGCATAAAGCAGTGTTTCCCGAGAAGCCTGGAGAGCAGCAGAGACGTGGAGATGGCCCCACAGCCCAGGCCACGGGACCCGCCTCCCCGTGCCATGGCCTGGAGGAGGCTGCGGTCCAGCAGGCGCAGGGCAGGAGGCAGCCGAGCCCCCTGCCAGGGGGACAGCAGCAGCCCACGAGTCCTCACCTCTGCCACACACTGATTCTCATCATTGCAGTGGAAGAAGAGTGGAAGCAGGCTCTGTTGCACAGGGCTTTCCAAAGGTTTTTCTCTCTCTTCCAAATACTCCATCATGTCTCGGAAGAGTTTGATGGAGAGCAGCTGTACCTGGCTATTATCCTGTATGAAAAAAAAGGAAAAAATACCTCAGCATTGGCTCCTCCAGGGCCCCCTGGGCACAGGGCTGGAAATGCACAGGGCACACAGTTTCCAGGCAGCAGCCAGTGGCTGTAGCTGGGGGCACAGAGCCTTACGTGGTCAAAGAGCGGCAGGAGCGCCTCAGCCAGCTGCAGGGCAATGGGGGTTGCCATCAGAATGTGTTTGTGCAGGAGTATAAAGCTGAGTGTGATGAGTGTCATCCCAGCTATCTCTGCATCATTGTCCCCCAGTAGGTCCATGAGGCTTTCGGTCAAGCTCCACATTCTTTCAGCCTGTGCGGAACACAAGTCTGTGAAAGGCCAGCCTGCTGCTGCAGGGCCCAGAGGCCAAAGGCCTGTCCCGAAGCACTGGGGCAGCTGAAGTGGGAGGCAGGAGAGCTGGGAGCAGCTGCCCCAGCGCCCCAAGCCCAGGCAAGGCCAAGCCACTGCGTTCTCAGCACAGCTTCAGCCACCGCCCCCTTCTCACCATTGAGGGATCATCAATGAGCTCGAGAAGGGCCCTGAGCGCCAGGCGACGCCTCTCCCTGCACTCGCTCTGCAGGTACTGTGAAGAGACCTTCACAACACTGTCACCACATTCACTCGGGTCCAGGCACTCGAGGACCTGAAAGGCACAGGGCAGTGACAGGGAGCCGGCCGGCAGGAGCCCGGAGCCGCACAGGGCTGGGCCCAGGCACCAGCAGCAGCAGCAGCAGCAGCAGCAGCAGCAGCAGCAGCAGCAGCAGCAGCAGCAGCAGCACAGGGCGCGGGCACTGTCCCAGGTGGCTGCCGCGACGAGAGGGCAGAGAGCTGGGAGGCAGCTCAGCCAGGTAGCGCTGGACACCCGTCTCACCTCCACAAGGAACGCCAGGGCGGGCAGATCCCAGTGTGGCTCCTGTGTGCTGAGCAGCCAGAGGAGGTGGAGTGCAATACTGGAACACAACCGAAGACAAGCATGGCGCATCTCCCTAGGAGGGCGAAAAAGGGACCAGGAAGCTGAGGAAATCTCTCCAAAGACAGGCTCACAGAGCCTGGTGGTCTTTCACCACCACCCTGCAAGGGGGGGCCCTGGGCCCTTAAGGAGGTGTCTCCTGCTGCACTCTCTCCCCTCCAAACCTTTTCCAGTCTGCTTGGCCGTCCCTCAGTGTGTCCTTGGCCGTCCCTCAGTGTGTCCCAGGGCCTCGGGGTATGTGTGGGACAGCTCGGGCACAAAGCACAAATGCCGGGAGCAATGGGGAGAAGGGGAGTCTCACCTGGCCAGCAGACCCACGGCATAGTGGTGGGTGTCAGCACAGAGCAGCGTGTCCCAGCCACGTTTGCGTTCCACTGACACTACCACATCCTTGTACTGCTTTTGGCAGAGCAGGGACTTCAGGGTCTGCACTGCAAACCTGTGTGCACAGCAATGGCCAGGTCACACTGGCAGCACTGGCTCCTTGGCAGGCCACGTGGCAGGGACAGGAGGAGTGAGATGGAGCACCTGTTGGGGCTGATGGCAAGGCCGTGCTCTTCCAAGCATTCCTTCCAGAAGGTTTGGACCTCCTCTGGCATCTCCTCTGTGCTGAAGAACACTTGGAAGAGCAGATGCACAAATAGGCGCGGGAAATACGGCCTCACCACACGTGGGACAGGGGGCTCCTGGAGGATCTTCCACATCACCACGGTTGCCTGCAAAGGACAAAGCCCCCCGAGACAGCGCTCAGTGCCCAGGCGTCCGTGTGGCAGGGCTCGAGCGTGGCAGGGAGAGGCCCGGAGAGAGGCAGGGGGAGCACGGGGCCTGCTGGGCCCGAAGCTGCCCCTGGGCCAGGTTTCAGGCCTCTGCCTGAGGCAGGCAGATGCAGTAGGGAAAGGAGGATGGAGAGCTCTGGAGAGGGGGCCTTGGGGCCAGCAAAGGCCACTTGCAGAAACTCACAGCCAGGCCAAAGACAGCCGTTTGGTCCCCATCGGAGGTGCACGTGCTGTGCTCTGGCCAGCTCCCCAGCACATCCAGCAGGATCAGCTGCACTGGCTCCGCAGTCCTGGACGAGCACATGATGGTCTTCCACATGGCCGTGGCAGCTCTGCGGGGTCAGAGCTCTGTCTCAGGTGGGGTCTCAGACACAGCACCGGGGGGAGCTGAGCTGGCTGCCAGTTCTGCCTCTGCCCACTGGCCCTGGCCAGCAGCAGCCAGGCAGCCCAGGCCTGTGGGGACAGAGCCCTGAGGGGCAGGGAGGGAGCATGGCAGCAGGCTCAGGGGCCGACGTGCCAGGGCTGGGAAAGGCAGCAGCCAGAGGGCCCTGGATGTCTCTGTTGCTCAGACACCTGCGGCAGGCTGTACAGGGTGATGGGCTGCGGAGGCCTGAGCCCTCTGGGCCGGTGGGCCCCATACCTGTCACAGGACGGGGCCACACGCAGGAGCGTCACGACTGTGTCACCCGGGTGTGCTCTGGTGAGTTTCAGCAGGGCCTTGTCCAGCCTGTGCTGGGCAGAATCATTGGCCAGGAGCCACTGGTGGATGAACCTCACCATGGCGGGCACCTGGAGAAGGCACGGGGAGACTCGGAAAGCTGCCAGAGGGAGCAATGTCCCCAGGGTCCCCAGAGAAGTACTTCCCTTCCCAGCACACTGCCATGACCTCAAAGGCTCCCAGGGACAAGCAGGCGTGGCTGGGAAAGCCACGTGACTCATGGGGGAATGGAAGCCTGGCCCCAGGCTGCTTACTTGTTCTGGCCTGGCAACACCCTTCTCCAGGAGCAAATCCAGCAGGGCGGCACTGGTCTCATGATGGAGGAGCTCTGAGTGAGCTCTGGGCCCAGTGCCCATGGTGCTGGTCTTTTCCTGCTGAATGCTCCTGATGAAGTCGCAAACAAACTGTAGGAGAAGGGCAGGAAGCCGGGGATGTTGCATGGAGTGCTGCACACACGGTGCTGGGCTGAGCAGGGACAGCAGGCCCAGCCCAGCTGGGGGTGGCTGCAGGTACCTGCGCTGTTCTGCGGAAGCGGCCACGGCTGGATTCCTGCTCCTGTGTGCGCTCCAGGGCTGCATCTGGCAAAGAGCGAGCGCAGCCAGAGCTGAGGGGCTGCGGGAGAGGCCGGAGAACACAGCCCAGCCCTGCGTCCTCCAGGCTGGGAGAGGCCCAGGATGCCCCAGGGGATGGAGCACGGCCACTGTGGGGTGTCTGCCTGGGCCCTCTTCCGTCCTGTCCGTGGGCATTTCCCCAGGGGATGGGATGGCATGGGATGGGATGGGATGGGATGGGATGGGATGGGAAGGGATGGGTGGGATGGCATGGGATGGGATGGGATGGGATGGGATGGGATGGGATGGGATGGGATGGGATGGGATGGGATGGGTGGGATGGCATGGGGTGGCATGGCATGGGGTCAAGCTGTCTGCAGGCTCCAGCCCTGCAGCCCAGCTCTGCCACTCACCCTCCTGGGGTGGATGGAAAGGCACCACCTCCTCAGTCTCGTGTGCTGGGGCAGCTCCAGGGCCTTCTTCCTCCTCCTCCTCCTCCAGCCAGGCCATCTTGGGCACTCTCGGGGGTCTCTGCTCCATATCTCTGACTGGAGCTACTTGCAGGAGAGGTGCCCTGGGAAAGCTCTGGGGCACCAAGTCCCACGCTCTGCCCTTGAGGGCAGCTGCAGAATAGAAGCCTTGCAAGGCCACGGGTCACCGAGTTCTGTGCGCTGGCCTCGAGCTCAGCTGCAGGAAAAAGGCTGCGGAAAAGCTCGGGCTCAGACAGGAATGAGGGTGCTGTGTGGGGGCTCCTCACAGCACTGCTCTGTCCCGTTGTGCCCCGTTGCGTGCTCCCAGCTCCCGGGCAAGCTTCTATTTCCCACGTGTCACAAAGGGCCCTTGGACACCGGGTTCCGTTCCATGGCACGGTGACCGTGCTGCAGCGTGCCACCCAGGGCCCTTGCACACACTGCCGCCTGCCCTGGGGCCGCCCCCAGCCCAGCCAAAGTGGCCCAGGCTGGAAGGAATGCCTGGCCCCAGGTGTCTAAGGCAGCCCCACAGGATCTTTAGGAAGGGCTCAGAGCATCAGCAAACGCCACCCAGCTCTGCAGGCTCTCAGTCCTATCCCCATATCTTTCCCTGAGAGCATTTGAATTTCTAAATTAAATCCTTTGAGGGCTGGGGATTTACATTTTCCCTTTCAGAGAAGGCTTCTGCCTTCCTTAGCAGACACCTCTCTCTTCAAACCAAGGCAAGTGTTCATTATCTTGCAGATGCGCAGTTGCTGGGCAGCCCCCTTTTACACCAGGCACCTGGAGAACCATTCCCAGCCACTGGGAAAATCCTAGCTGCTCCATTCACCCATAGATGAGGTCTCCAAATTTGCCCCGAAAGTGGCTCCAGCTTTTATAGGCCAAAAAGAGCAAGTCCAAGTGACTTGATGATATTTTTAGCCCAGAAAGCCCTGCTGCTGATGGCACACTTCACAATCAGCAGGGGACACAGCTAGGCCAAAGCCCAGACCTCTGCTGGGAGCCTTTCTCCTCAAACACCCTTCAAACAAGCCTCCATGCAAGTCAGTTGGGAAAGTTGCTTCAAAGGAGACATTGCTGGCACATAACTACACAGGGTTATGGGAAAGATTCTAAAGCAGCCGCTCTGGAGTCAAAGAGCCAGCAGCACTAAGAGTCCCTCTCATCTATTTGTAGCTAAATCACACTTTGGGCGACTTGAAGGAGTTTGGAAGGAGCTAGAGAGCGGACCTCTGATTTTTTTAGATGATGCCATTGCTTTTTCTTCTCTTCTGCAGAGACAGGAAGGGTGAGTTAGGCTCCCATCTCCAGCGCACGGCTCACAGGGCCGCAAGACTTGTAGTTGCAAGAGCTTTGAAGGACTTCTTGGCCAAGAAGACACGGCCAACAAGGATGTTTCTGTTTTGGACCCAATCCTTCAAGATTTCCTCTTAGGGACTCATGCTCTCGGGGTCTCTAGCTGCTCAGAGTGACCCCGAGATAAGTTAGAAAGTCTCTTTTCCCAGCCCGGCGGTGGAAGAAGGAGTCAGAGCTCTTCATTTCTCGGTCTCAAGGTTGTTCATTGTATCTTATCTATAAAATTCTTTCTCCTGTCCTGCCGAGGTCCGCTCAGCAAGACAGTATAAGGCACTCTGCCTCCCCCGGGGCGGTGTTATCTTTTTATACTAAAACCAACTACCTGTACAATATTTACAGTGACTTTCCAATACCTATCATCTATGTTAGACAGTGAGCTTCTACTCTAAACCAATTGAAAAGTGCCAACATCACAGCAGAAGACGGAGGCCAAGAAGAAGAAGGAGAAAGGCTGGACATGCCCAGATTCCTCCATCTTGCCCCCTGAAGCCCCATTCTAAAAACCCCCCAAATCTATTTTTCCACTCTGTGCTAAATTCACTATCATTTTGTGGCTTGCCATTCTTCATACAAGGTTGGGAATTGTTTTTTCCAAGGGCTAAATCAAAGGCACAGGGGTCTTGGGCTCTATGCCAAGGTCTCTGAGCCCTCTGACAGGGTCTCGAGTCCTGCAGGGCAGCCCAAGGAATTTCCTGGGTTCCCACATCATGCTACAGTGGAAGCTTTCTTAGCCAATCATGCCATAATGCAACAAACCTACAGCACTGCATCCTAAACTTCTTGTTTACCATTGGAACCACTTTGATTTTTCCTAGATCTTGAACTCTAAAACTCTAAACTTTCCTCCACTTCAACTTTCCTCCCCGTGTCTCTGCTATAAACTAGAAATCTGCATTCTCGCTTCTAGCACCTGAGTTTGGAAGTCCTTTCCAAGGTCTCAGCTCAAATGCTGTGTTTAAATCTAAGCTTTGCCGACAAGACCAAAGGTCTGAGATTTCCCTGCATTTGGGTTTCCAACAACACTGATGCTCTTAGTTGCAGAGTGCCCGGGATTATACAATATTAAAGCAATAACTAAATAGCTAAAACCGCTTGATTTTAAATGTATAGCCACATATGGTTCACATATGGTTGCTTGGCTTGCAGGAGTCGTATAGTGCTTTGGGAATTCCATGGTAAAGAAAAGTTCACCTAAGAGGTCACAGAGGAGAGCTGTAATAACAATCCCTAAACTCACAAGAATTGCTTAGGCTTGCAGGAATCGTATAGTGTTCTGAAAATTCCACTGTATAGGTATGCCTTAGAAGGAAAAGTTCACTCAGCGGTTAAAAGAGGAAGACTTGGAGCTTTCATCCCACGACCACCAGAAGGCAGAAAAAGACCCCCTAGCAACTGAACGAGCAAGCGCAAAAGACAGACCACGTCATCCCTGGACCCGGGAGAAAAAGGCAATAAAAGGTGGACTTTGGGGATAGGAACGGTGCGAGCCTAGAGGAGCGGAGACTCCCGGCCGCCCAGCGCTGAACTTTGCTTATTCTTGCTTGCATAATAATAATAATAATAATAAATTTATAATTGTATGATCCTTGAATCCAGTGAATTCATTCATCACCCTTCCTTCCTTCCTTCCTTCCTTCCTTCCTTCCTTCCTTCCTTCCTTCCTTCCTTCCTTCCTTCCTTCCTTCCTTCCTTCCTTCCTTCCTTCCTTCCTTCCTTCCTTCCTTCCTTCCTTCCTTCCTTCCTTCCTTCCTTCCTTCCTTCCTTCCTTCCTTCCTTCCTTCCTTCCTTCCTTCCTTCCTCCCTCCCTCCCTCCCTCCCTCCCTCCCTCCCTCCATCTTTTAAGTGATGTTGGCATTTTTAGATTAGAGTAAAAACTCACTGTCTAATATAGGTGATAAGTATTGAGAAGTTATTGTAAATAGTGTACACGTAGTTTTTAGTATAAAAAGATAACACCACACAGTTCCCCATGGTCCCTCACAGGCCCCTCATGGCTCCCTCACAGTTGCCCAAGACCCCTCACAGCCCCTCACTGTGGATGCCATGGCACAGAGAGAGAGAAACAGCAAGTGTTTCTCACAGCAGCTTGTGAGAATTATTAGCAAGTTGTAAGAATGTGAGAACTTCAGTATAAACAATCCGCAGGTGGTGTTCTTCTACTTCATCTTCTCTTCTTCTCAAGGACGGTGTATAAAGAATGTTTTTTTAACTAGCCAATCAGAATATATCATATGACTCTATAAAAACCGCACGGTTCTCTTGAATTAAACCTTCTTTTAGTCTTTCTGCAATACTGCCTCCTGCCTGTTCCTGTGTCATTCTGGGCGCAAGAGTGACACCTCACGGCCCTTCATGGTCCCTCAGGGCCCCTCACAGCTCAAGGCTCTTCACGGCCCCTGAGCCGCCTCCGGCCCCGCCATTGGCGCCGCTCTTTGCTGCTGGCCAATGGCGGCCCGAGTCTGCAGTGACGTCACCGCTCGCCGGGCAGAGGAAGGCCTGGGGCTGAGGTGCCCCCGGCTGGCCGGGAATGGGGTCCGGGGGTCCCCGGGCTCATGGAAACGGGGGATCCAGGGGCTGGGAGAGGAGGATACCCGGGAAAGGGGGGTGCAGGGGGTGTCGGGGCAGAATAAGGGGGTGCAGGGGGTCCTGCAGCTGGGGAAGGAGATGCGAAGGGTCCCAGTGGCCAGGAATGGGCATTCAAGGGGGTCCCCGGGGGGCTCCCCAAAGCCCCTCCCAGGGGGCAGCAGGAGCTGGCTCAGGAGCTCTGGGCAGAGAAAAGGGGGTGACCCCGGCTTGGGGGGGACATGGGGGACTCACCCACGCTCCCGGGGGGACACGACCCCCGGGGACCCCCCCTCACCTTGTCCCGCAGGGGAGGCCGAGCCCCAGCCCAGGCAGACGAAGCCCCCGAGCCCCGGCAGCATCTTGGGGGGCGTGCGGGGCCGGGAGGGGCAGGATCCGGGAAAGGGCGGCGGCTGCCGGGTTCCGCGGCTGCCTGGAAACCACGAAGGCGGCGGCAGCGTCTGTGACAGCGGCGCGGCCTCAGTTGCCTGAGAACGCGGCCCTGGCTGCTTGTGCGCAGCCTGGGCTCCTGCAGGCGGCTTCACTGGGCGATTCGCCAGGGGAATTGTTCGCGGAGCATTGGCCTCTGCAAGGTTCCTGAGCGTGCAGAGCATTGGCCTCTGCAAGGAGTTCATCAGCGTGCAGAGCATTGGCCTCTGCAGAAAGTTCCTGAATTTCCTTTGGAGGTAAAGATTGACTCAAGTTGAACTTTTTGGTTTTGTCTCATCTGCACTCTGAGAGAGAATGCCAAAGGGAAATACAGGATGGGATAATGCCCGTCTGCTGGTGCAGCAGTTCAGTGGTCTGCACTGCCACAGACATGCTTTATGAAAAATCCTTTGGGTTTTTTCTCCTGAGAAGCTGAGAGACCTCAGGAACAAAATGTAAACAATGGTTATCTGCTGCTGTGGAATGCAACAGGTGCATCTGTGATTGGTCTCCTAGAGTTGTTTCTAATTAATGGCCACTCACAGTCAGCTGGCTTGGACTCTCTGTCTGAGACACAAGCTTTTGTTATTCATTCTTTCTTTTTCTATTCTTAGCTAGACTTCTGATGAAATCCTTTCTTCTATTCTTTTAGTATAATTTTAATAGAATATATATCATAAAATAATAAATCAAGAGTCAGATCCTCATCTCTTCCCTCATCCTAAGACCCCTGTGAACACCACCACAATGCACAGCTGAGTGGATGAACAATATATGCTCTACTGATTGTGCTTTTTTTTTTTTTTTTGCACTGAAGGAATGCAACATTTTCTAAATGTACTGGTCTATACTTTTTTTTCCCGTCTAGTGGTTGCTTAAAGTGCTTAAAGGTGAATGAGCTCTGTTGAAGTTTCATCAAGTTTCAGTGGGTTGTTATCATGTGGTTATTACAATTATTAGGGAGAGGCCTGTGAATTGAGGGGCAAATGAGACCATATGCCAAAATCAATAGTCTGGATTTTATGTAACAGTAAATAGGAGGAAGAGAGAGAGAAAGGAAAAGAAAAAGAAGCGAGGGGGTGGCGGGGGGTGATGGGGGGTTGGGAAGAAGGGGAAGAAAGAGAGTGACAGATGAAGTGAAAAACATCACCATTCCATGGATCCCATTGGCATACCATCAAATCCTCTTCTGGTCTTCTCTGTGGTGAGGTCTCCCAAAACGTAAGACTCCAATGGATTCCTGCAGATTTGGGCAAGGTGGGACCTCCCAGGTACCTCCCTGGGGTGGGGCAAGTTGGACTCTGTCTATTGCTATTTTCAAAAATTATAAAATCTTTATCATCTGTCTGTCCTTTGAGTCTGCCATCAATTGGCTTCTGGATTTTCAGATCTGTTGTGTTACTTTGCGTGCCCTGCAGTCGTCTGGTGCAAGGCCTCAGGAATGGGTCTGGGGGCACTGTGGAGGTCTTTGATGGGAGGTTTGTGTGCAAACCTGGCCTCAGCAGACGAGTCTGTGGCTATGACTTGCCCACCTTGAAGGCAGACAGAGCTGATTTTCAGGACAGCTGCTGGGTTTGGCTTTGTTGTGGATAGGTTTTTCTCTGCAGCCTTGTTTACTTCTCCCCAGCCCTGAGCTAATGGGACAATAGTGTCACCTTTGTCTTGTCTCAAGTTCCCTTAGGCAGCTTAACTCCCAGTGCCAAGTTCCAGTCCAGAGGCATTTTCAGGGAAGGGTGGGCTTGGGTGGTCGCAGCCTCTTTATACAGTTTTGTCCCAATGGGCAGAAAGTCCTTTCTAACAATTTTTAAGCCATTAGCCATAACATTCCAGTCTCTCCCAAGTCCTGTGAGGAGCAGCTGAGAGATCAGGGGTGCTTCAGCCTAAAGAAAAGGATATCCACTCTAGCTATTTTGAAGTAATCTTTAGGCTGCAGCTTTGTCTGTTCTAACTATTCTTAATGTTCAGATTTTTAGCTCCAGGTTTCAGTATGATCCATCTTTGAATTGCACAAGGCAGCCCTATAGTTCAAATCAAGTCCAACTGGAGGCCTAACATACTAGCTACTTACACCAAACAAGCACTTAGCTACTTTCAAATCATAGGAAATTTTTAGCACCAGTATATGCCTTGAATCTGCCATGAATTGGGTTCTGGATTTTCAGAGTTCCATTGTTGCTTCTTCCAGTTTTGTTGAGGCATTGTCACTCATCTGGGGATCCTGCCTTCAAAATGGCTTCTGGATTCCCAAAGAAGACCTGGACACCTCGTCTTTTGTCCAGGGAAAGACTGACATCTTTCACTGTAAGTACCCAGTGGGCTGTGTTAAGGCTGCAAACTGCCCTGGTGTCCCTGCTCTCCCTGCCCCTGCTTTAGTGCAAGCAAGAAAATGCTTTAAGAAGGTAATAAGCAGAAATATTATAGTAAGGCTACAAAATGCAAGTAATAAACAACACAAATATGAAGGTTTCTTTTGAGATGAACTGAGAGGGAGAATTGTGGGAATCCACAAAATCAGAGGGTTTTGGGAAAGCTGCAAAAGGCAAGCCTCAGATACAGTAGAACTGTGATTAGAGCTAAGCAGCTGCCATGAGATAGGTCAGCAGAAAAATTATTTTTACTGTAGAAAAGCAAGGACAAATAGAACAATGGTCTGTGTGTATTAACGCTTGTCTAGAATAACTCCCTAAGCCACAGAAAAGTTTATCTAGCAAGATATTAGGAGGGTTAAGGCTTAATAATGGAACTCTGTGCATTGTGCTTTAAGGCTTACAAGCAGGTATTGTATTCAAAAGAAGCAAGCATTGTTTTAACCAAAGGTACGTGTGCCTATAGTGGTTGGATGGAACTACTGTCAATGTGCTGTTGCTTTATGTGATTGGTCAAGAAACTTATAAAGGAAGTTGTAACATTAAGTTCTTGGTCTGCTGCCTGGGATGTGAGCTGCTGGCATCTTCCCATTGTCATAACCATGTAATGAGAGCGATGCTGGAAAATAAAACAGCTCAAGGCAGTTCCACAGCAGCCCTGTCCCGTTTGTGATTTGTAAATAGCTGGCTTCTCTTGAAAGCTCTGGATTGGTAGGAATCTTGAGGGCTGCACAGTTCTTACCTGCTCCCTGGAGCCAGGGCCACAAATGTCCCTTGGTGTCTGGAGCTCACTTGACTGAAGATGCCCCACTGCTGAGGCTCTGTCCAGGAGATCCCTCTGTTTTCTTCTCTGCAGGGGTCTGTGAGCCCAGAGAGAGAAAACAAATGCTAATTAACAGAGAGAACTACAACTTGGACACATTCCTGTGCTCCTCACTCTTGGTACAACGTTCCCTTCTTGCCTCTCTTGGACTCAGCCAGCAGTGATATCTCCTTGCTGTGAGTTCTCAGTGCTGTACAGGGATGGAGTCAGGGCAGTTCTGAGAGCTCGTCCCCACTCTCTGAAAAGGTCACTGCCTCAATCCAATGAACCTAAAGAGGAAAGAAATGCCCAAAGAGCAGAAATCCCCAACCATGTCACGTGCAATCACGGAGAAGCTGATGGGACAGAGCCATGTGGTTGGAGTATGTGTATTGCACTCTGTATTGTTAATTTATTGGTGCTGAGTATTTCAGCAAGCAACTTCCAGGGCTCCCAGGACTGTCCTGGACAATGTGATCACAAATTGTTCACCAGTGCCACTTGTTCAAGAAAAGCCTTTCTGAACAAGCCCAACTCTGAGGCTCTAGCTGGTTTATTTTTGCCTTTCAGCTGCTTCCCTCGAAGTTTCTCACCATGAAGAAGAAGGCCAGCACTGGCGGGAGTTTTCTACCCAGAATTGGCCCATGTGTAGAGCTGGGGAAGACTGGTCCAAAGGTAGCCTTTTCCTGCTCTTCTCCTTTCTGTTTGATGGGAAGTTGGAAGAGGGTGTGTGCTTGTGACAGGCTTGCCTCCAGCAAAATACCTCAGTGTGCAGGTCCTGTTGTCATTGCAAGCTGCTGTTAGAGGTGGGCTGGGAGTCCTGATCTGCACTCAGCCACCACAAATAAGCTCTGCTGAAGGTGCCTAAGTGTAGCTGCCATTGCTGAAACAATGGGGGGAAGGCTGGGGACACAAAGGCACCACATTGCCATGTGCCATTCTCCTGCTGAAGGAGCCACCTCTTGCTTTGGTGTGGTCACCATCAAATGCTCGGGGTCACAGGATTCCCTCTGGAGTGGCAGCGTTGGCCTTGGAAGGCCGAGGACCTGCAGGAATGACTTCAGCTTTAACAAAACAAATTGCCTTTATGCTTTGGGCTGGAACAATGTGTTGGAGCCTGAGGGGGTGTTAGATTTTGCAGGCTGCCAGATGTACAGGGGACTGGCCCTGGGCAGAGGGGAATGGATGTGCTTTATCTGGATCAGTGCCTTCTTAGAGGTGTGTTTAAAGCTGCTTTTCTGGCAGGACTGGCTCAGTAGAAAGCACAGTCCCAACGGTTAGGTGACTGAGGTGGGCTGTTGTTATGAAGGAGGTCCCTATGTGTCTAATTTAATAAACCAACATTAGAATTGAGCAGCAATTTTAATTGAGCAGCAATTTTATATGAAATCATGCAATCAAATAGAATCAAGCAGATAGAAAATAATTTTGCAGTGGTTTGGATAAAGCATAAGCAAAACCAGTCAGGATACAGGGGGGGTTTTCTCACCCTGCCTCCCATTCAAAAGATAAAGAATCCAATCACAACTTCTAGACTGGATGCTAATACATATTCATCAATAATTTTCTGTCAATCTCCTCCTATTTTTGATTCTTGAAATCTGTGTCACTGTACTGCACAGTGCATGCTCTGCTTGTTTCTAAGGGGTCTTTTGGTTTTGGTGGTCGCTTCCCACGAAGGCTTCTCCTCATCATCACTGTCCTTTGAACAACCCCACAAGCTGCACATGCACCCCAAGTCTTGTGTTATAGAAGCCAGCCTTATATTCCAAAAAGAAGCCTTATTATTTCATCGATACCTTGAATCATCCCAATTTTGTCCATTTCAAGGCCGATTCTTTAATTATCCTGAGGCCTATTGCCTTTTGGGATGTTACTTATCTCAAACTACATCCTGCATCCTGTTTTCTCATGAACATCTGAAAACATCTGTTTTGTGTCACTAATTCCATTTCCTTTTTCTCTATTACTTTTTAACAAATATTTTCTAAAATATTTAAAATATAGTTACAAGTGTTAGCACGAATCAGATTCATCTATCACACTGTTGAGCAAGAAATGGCAGCAAGAGCCATGTAAGACACTGGTTAAGGATTGCCCAGACAAAGCAGGGGAGAGTTTTCTCCAAGCAATGCCTCTGCTCCAGAATCATTTGCTGTTGTTTTGGGCCCATGGGTCCGCCTCGGCGGCGGCGGTGGTCCCCGGCCTGCGTTGTTGAAGCCGTCGCCCTTCCTCGGCCTTAAGCCGGGGACCCGCGTTGTGGCGGGCAGAATTTTTTGGCCTAGTTTTTGTTCTTTTTTTACGGGCCTGGCACCTGACGGAGAGCCCCCCCGGGCTGGTCTCCTGGGCGAGGCGGCGGCGCCTCGCCTACCTCGGTCGTGGCCGGATCGACTGAGCTGCTTATGCCGAGTGGGGCCGGGTTTGCCGCGCCGGGTCCATTGCTTTTTGTTGAGGCGGGTGGAGTTGGGGGGCGCCCGCCAGGCCTCCGCGGGCCTTTTTATTTTTCTCTTGTGGCCCTAAGCCGCGGCACCGAGAAGCGTTGCGACGAAGGCGCGAGCGGGATGCTGGTGGGTCCGTCGTGGGGAGGGTAGTGAGGCCCCCCGTCCCCCCCCCCGCCCCGGGTCCCCGGCCCCGCAGCCCCCATGGCTAGCACGGGTTGTTGCAAACGTGCGTCCGTGTGCCTTTTTTGTCCTGCCGTCCCCCGGCTTTTTTTTCCAGAAGGGAAAGCCAACCGCCACGAGGCCAGGTGAAAGCCGGTGGCCCGTGGCACCAAGTTGGTGGAACTTTTTCTCGCACGCTCGGCCGGTTTCCCTGGGCCGGAAGGGGTGGGAGGGCCGCTGAATCCCCTCCTGGCCCGGCAGGGGCCGGTCCAGTCCCGCTGTTGCCTAGCCGAAAGGGAAGCCGTTGTTGGCCGCGGACGGGTGGCGGCACCCCCCGCGCTCCTCTGCTGCCGCGAGCGATGCGATCCACAGGTGGGCTGGGCGGCTGTCGCCATTGTCCCAGGACCGTGGCTGTGGGGCCCTGGTCACCGTTGGTGCAGCTCCTTCCCAGAGCCGCGCCTGATCGATGTGGCTTTTCAGGTGGCGTCGGAGAGGGCCCCCGGCAGGCCAGCTCTCCTTCCAAGGCTTCTTTGTCACGGGGAAGCCACGGCGGGGGGGGTCCGGTGCTCGGGCAGGGCAGTCTCCTTTCCAATTCACTTTCCGTCGCAGGCGAGGTGTCGCCCCTCCCGCTGGCCTGGGGAAGGGCGTCTTTACCGTCCCGAGCTGTGTGACGGCCGCATGGCCCCGCGAGCTTTCAGGTGTCTTTAAAAAACCACGTGAGGTGCTGGTGCCGGCCCTGGTCCGGGTAGCGCCCATGTGGGTGCCGGCCGCAAGCAGCGCCGGGCGGCGGTGCGGCTGGAGCTGAGCCGCGAGAAGGGGGAGAGAGGCGAGAGAGAAAAGAGAGAGGGATAAAGTGCTCGAACCCGATACGGCACGGGCGCGGGTGGAACAGAGCCCGGTCCGCGCGCTCCTTTGCTGTTCCGCCGCCTGCTGCAGAGCGAGCCGCCCCGGCTGTAAAGGGGCCTCGGTGTCCGGGCCGCGCCCGCCTCGTCGGGTCGCTGCCTCCTCTAACACATCCGATGCTTTCCGTGCGGCCCGGTGTGGGGACGCGCCGGGGCAGTGTTCGCTCCCTGTGAGCAGGGCCCTGCTTGGCCCAACCTCGCTGACGGCCAGTCGCTTGCCCGCGACCTTTCGGCGGGTGGGTTTTTCTCAGCTTGTGTGGGGGGGCGGGTCAGCCCCGGCCGAGCCCTGTTCCGTGCACCGCGCGTGTCCATTTTGAGCTCGAGGCCGAGTCTTGAACCGGGGCGCGGGCCCCTGGGAAAAAACCGCGAGAGAGAGAGAGAGGAAGCCTCGCGCTCCATTCGAGTGGCGAAAAGCTGTGCAGCGGTCCCGGCTCCTTGCCTGTGGCGTCGCGGGAAGGGCCAGCCGCTGGGGTCGGCCGTCACTGAGGGGCGTCTCTCGCGCGTGGCGCCGTTCCCCATCCCAGGCAACGCCGGGCCGCGATGTGGCCGGCCGCCGTCCCTGCCGCCGGCACCTGTCACCGCCATGCCGCCGCCCGCTGCCGTGTCTTTGTCTGCGATGCTGCTCCCGCGGGTCGGAGCAGCAAAAGGAGCCCGGGGCGGTCGGGGTTTGGCGCGGGGCGAGTTCGCCGGCAGGCCGGGCGCGTCCGGGCACTCCGTCCAGGCGCTTGCGCGACGCTTCGCAGCGCCGCCGTGGGCGGCGGCTACATGGTTGATCCTGCCAGTAGCATATGCTTCTCTCAAAGCTTAAGCCATGCATGTCTAAGTACACATGGGAGGTACAGTGAAACTGCGAATGGCTCATTAAATCAGTTATGGTTCCTTTGGTCGCTCCTCTCCCGCTCCTTGCATAACTGTGGTAATTCTAGAGCTAATACATGCTGACGAGCGCCGACCTCCGGGGACGCGTGCATTTATCAGACCAAAACCAACCCGGGCCCACCCGGCAGCTTTGGTGACTCTAGATAATGTCAAGCCAATCGCACGCCCCCGCAGTGGCGACGACCCATTCGAATGTCTGCCCTATCAACTTTCGATGGTACTGTCTGTGCCTACTATGATGACCACAGCTGACGGGGAATCAGAGAGACCGGAGGCGCGCGGCACCTCCAGGCGCTGGGGGTCGGAAGTGGGAGAGGGGGAAAAAGCCACTCAGTGCGGCGAAGCGTGCCACACGCGCCCACCACGGTGTGCACGGGCGGGGCTCTCCCCGCGCTACACCGCGCGTCATGGCCGGGCCTAGAAGCATGGCACACTGGCCGCCGTAGCGGCGGCTTGCCCCACCGCCCCCCACACCAGCCCCCCCCCACCCCGGTCTTGCACCGGTCTGCCGCCGGAGAGCGGGGGCGCGGCCGTGGGCTCCTGAGCCTCTCGCTGCCACGGCCGGCACCGCCGAACGCCGGTCGCTGGCGTGGCACGTGTGGGCGCCGTGGCACGGCCCGAGTTCTCCCGAGCTTGGCTCTCCTCGGTGTGCACGTGAGAAAGCCACCCGGGTGCTGGGAGGGAGGGGTGCTCGGCACGGCCCCTCCCGAAGGCGCGCCCGTCCCTTCCGTCACTGCTTCGCCCATCGAGCGACGGCTGTCCATCCGGCCATGGCACCTTTCGGCGGCCGAGGTGGAAAGGGCGAGGGAGCCGGGCGGCGTGTGCGCCTTCGGGGCTCGGAGCAGGCGGCTCCTCCGGCCCTTCCCGCACTGGGGAGTGGGGCTTTTGCCAGGTGGCAGAGTTCCCCGCTTTCGGGCTGAGTGGCCCCCCTCTCGTGTGTGGCAGAGGAACTCCAGGGGCCGAGGGCTCCGGGTGTTCTGGGCTGCGCTTCGTGCCGCACGTGCACACCTGAGGTGTGCTCGGTGGTCGGGCCCGCGTCCCCCACGCTGGTGGGGCAGCCTGAGCCATGCCGGTCCTCTTGGTTGCGCAGCGCCTGGCTGCTGAGGGAAACCCCGGGCCCCGAGAAGGACGTGGCGGTGGTGGCGGCAGATGTCGGGCGCGCCCCCACCGGTGGACGCTCCCCCGAGGGCGGCAGCGGGGGAGGCAACACGGCGGGGCCATGCAGGTCGTTTCCCTCACCCCAGGGCAAGGTACCTAGTGCTCCGCGCCTCGGCGGGCCCCCCAGGTTTTTTCCCTCGGCGTCGTCAAATGCTGCGGGTTTGCCAAAAGGGGCCGGCGGGGCCGGGCGGTGGTTTAAAGACTTGGGCGGCTCGGCGTGGCCTGCCGTGGCGGCAGCGGTGCCGGCAGCAGTGGCAGCAGGCGTGCCACGTGGTGGCCGTGTGGGGCGCCACTGAGGGGTGGGGAGCAGCTAATCCTGCCATCCCCTTCAGTGGTTGTCCTATCGCCACCAGCCGTAATCCTCCGTCGCCGTTATTGTCCCTCCACAGGCCGCGGGGGTTAACCATGCCGCGCCGGGGAGGGGCGCCCTGCCCCGCCCCCCCCCCCCCCCCCCCCCGCGGCCCATCCTCAGCGGAGAGGCCGCGGCGCGCTGTCGGCCGCGGGGGTCGACCCGCTTGCCTTGTCGTAACAGGCGACGCTGGCAGAGAGCGCGTTCTCTCTGCCCCTCCTCAGCCGCTGGGTCGCGGCCACCTGGGCCCGCCCGCGCTCTCTCTCCTCGGCCCGCTGCCGCGGTCTCTGGCGTGCGCAGCGCTGCGTCTGGCGCGTCCGGCGCCTCTCCTCCCCTCGACAGCCTTTTCTCCTCGAATGCCCACTGGCCACACCGTCGTCCGCCGGCCGTCCCCTGGCTCAACCGCCCGCTCATGGGGGGCGAGCGCTATGCGGGCCATCCAGCAGCCGAGGCCCGCGAGCGCGGGCGACCCCATGCCGAGCAGCGGCGGCACCGCCGTTCGACGGGTGTCCCTCCCTGCGGGGATGGTCAGCCGGAAGGCGCCCGCCATCGCCCGGCCGCGGTCCCGTCCTGGGCCCCGCTTGTCGCGTCCTCCATCGCCCTTCCCAGCCGCGTGTGGGCCGCAGGAAGGCGTGCGGGGCGGCCACGGGGGCGCTTCTCCCCGCCCGGTCTCCGCGTGCAAACGAGGAGAGCGGGCATTGCCCCCCAGCTCAGCGCCGTACCACCTTCCGCTGGGCGTGTCCCCGAGGGAAGGGGCCCTGGCGGTGCAACGTGGCGGCAGCGGTCCTGGGAGTGCGGCTCTAGCGGCAACGGGGTCTGCTGTCCAGCCCGCCCTGGGCGCCGGTGACACTGGTTTCGGTCTCGGTGGCACCTGCCTGCAGGGCTGGCGGCGGAGTGCATCTGCCAGTCGCTCGCCTGCCCGGCAGGGGAGCAGTCCCTTGGGAGGCGCACCGGCGGGGGCTGGTCATCATTGCGTGCCATCTCGAGCCCGGGGGAAAGGCCGTGCTGTGGGGGGAAGAGAAAAGCTGGCCGCACAGCAGCGCGGCGGCGCTCCGTGAGGCCTGCGGCGTCGGGGGCCGAGGGAGAGCCACTGTGTGCAGCGGCTGATGGCCGCACGCCCCCAGCTGCGAGCCATGTGTGTTGTGCGTGTCATCCCATCAAAGCGAGAAGCGGGCGGGCCGCCGTGCCCTCCCGCGTTCCGGCGCGTCCTGCGTGGCACTCCGCATGGAGGCCAGGCCGAGCCCGGGCGCCTGGGCCGCCTTTGAATGACAGCGTTTTTGAGGTTGGCGTCTCCGCTCGCAGGGCGAGGCGGTCAGGGGTGCGGGCTCCCCCGCCTCTGGGCTGGCCATCGGAGTGTGGGTCTCCAGTTTTTTTTTTTCCCCTTCCGTTTCTGTGTGCTTGTATGGTCGAAGCCAGGCGCACACCCACGCGTCCTCGGCGCCAGAGTAACAAAAAAAAGGGCCGCTCTGCGTGAGCGGTGCCCGAAAGGCAGACGAGTCTTAGCAGTGGATCGCTTGGCTCGTGCATCAATGAAGAACGCAGCTAGCTGTGAGAATTAATGTGAATTGCAGGACACATTGACCATCGACACTTCGAACGCACTTGCGGCCCCGGGTTCCTCCCAGGGCTACGCCTGTCTGAGCATCACTTGACGATCAATCGCCGTCCAGGGGCCACCCTGGCAGCGCAGCTGGGGTTGCCTCGCAGGCTGTTGCCCGCGGTGGGCGGCGGTGGCGGTGTCAGCGGCGGTGTCCCGCCGGTTCCCGGCGGGAAGGTGTTCAGGGGTTCGGCGAGGGAAACGTTTCCCTAGGTGGCCTCGATCCCTTCCCTGCGGCCCAGTGGGCAGCGTCGTCGTCACGGTCATTGTCGTCGTCCTCACCGCGCAGGGCCTTCGTCCCCCTAAATGAAGCGAGCTGCTGGGGCGGAGCTCGTCCTCACCGGGACCGTGCCGCGGATGCGGTGGCGCAGCGGCCTGGGGACAGCGAGAGACGGCGTCGAAAATGCGCTGCCGAGGGCCGAGATAAAGAGAGAGGAGGGCGAGAAGGGGAGGCGAGGCGCGGGCCTCGCCCCTGGCCTCCCCCCAGCGCGGGTAGCTGTCTGCTGGTGGGAACCACGGCAGTACCGTGCCGTGCTGCTGCACGCGAGAGCGAGAGCGCCAGGGACGGGGGTTCCGAACCCCCTCCTCCCTTTGCCCACCCCCTCCTCCACTGTCGCGGTCTCGGGGTGCGCCGAGGGGCGCCGTCACTCCTCTCTCTCTCCCCACCGAGGCCGTCGCGCACGCCGCCGCCCGGCTGGTCCTCCCGCGCGGGGCCTTCTCTGCTGCGCTCTCTTTTTTGGTTCTCGTCTCCGGGATGGGGTTCTCCATCTCCTCATCGCTCGCTCGCGCGCGTTCTCTCTCTCTCCAGCTCCCTCCGGGAGCGCGGAGAAGAGGGGGGCGGGCGGCATAGCGGGCAAGGGAGACAAGGCGGCCATCTCCGCGCACACCCCTGTCTGCGGTGTGGCCGAGCTTTAGGCTTAAAACCTCAGATCAGACGTGGCGACCTGCTGAATTTAAGGATATTTGTCAGCGGAGGAAAAGAAACTAACAAGGATTCCCTCAGTCACAGCGAGCAAAGAGGGAAAAGCCCAGTGCTGAATCCCCGCCCCGCGGTGTGGCGCGGGACATGTGGCGTACAGAAGCCCCCCCCCCCCCCCCCCAGGCGGTGCTCTTGGGGGACCCAAGTCCTTGTGATCGAGGCCGCAGCCCGCGGACGGTGTAAGGCCGGTAGCGGGCCCCCAGCATGCCAGGCCCGGGGCTTCTCGGAGTTGGGTTGCTTGGGAATGCAGCCCAAAGCAGGTGGTAAACTCCGTCTAAGGCTAAATACCGGCACAAGACCGATAGCCAACAAGTACCGTAAGGGAAAGTTGAAAAGAACTTTGAAGAGAGAGTTCAAGAGGGCGTGAAACCATTAAGAGGTAAACGGGTGGGGCCCACGCATTCCGCCCGGAGGATTCAACCCGGCGAGTTGCGGTCGGACGGCGCGGGTTCGACAGATCCTCGCCTCCGCCTCCCCTCCATCCCCCGGGCAAACCCCATCCGTGGGAGCAAGCCGGGGGGGGCGGGCCAGTGCGGGGACCACCCCGCCCGGTCAGCGGCCGGCCCTGGCCGGGCGCATTTCCTCCACGGCGGTGCGCCGCGCCCAGCTCCGGGTCGTCTGGGAAGGCCTCCGGCGGGCAGGTTGCCCGGCACCGCGCGAGCGGTGGCGGGTGTTACAGCCCCCGGGCAGCAGGTCTTGCTGAATCCCGGGGCCGAGGGAGAGGACCGCTGCCGCGCCCTCCTCCACCCCCGTCGGTGGTGCCGGGGCAGGGGGCGTCAGTTTCCCCCCCTCTCCCTCCTGGGGTGGGGGGGGCGGGGGCGGTGTCCTCGCAGCGCGGCGTTTCGTGCGGGGGTGCGGGGGCTGGGCCTGCCGGCCCCTGGCGCTGCAGTCAACCAGGGCGAACTGTCCTCAGAATACCCCGACCGCGCGGCACCGCCAGGCCGAGCTTGATGGGCCTCACTCGGGCGCCCGGGGTCTGTGGCAATGTCGGCTACCCACCCGACCCGTCTTGAAACACGGACCAAGGTGTCTAGCACGTGCACGAGTCAGGGGCCGTCCTTGAAAGCCCGTGGCGCAATGAAGGTGAGGGCCGGCGTGTGCTGGCCGAGGTGGGATCCCAGGGCGCGTGTCGCGCCTGGACGAGGCGCTGCGCGTGGGTGAGTGCGCTACGCGTGTCCCGCCCGGGCGCTGGGGCGCGCGCGTGGCGGCGACTCTAGATGCGTGCTGGGCCCTTCCCATGGATCGCCCCTGCTGCGGCGGGCGCCGGCTTCCCCTGCCTCCGCCTGCCCTCCACCTTGCTGCGGCCGGAGCCCCAGCGGCGGCCGGTGCCGTCGTCGTCGCGCGCCACCGCCCCGTCAGTTCCTGCCAGCGGGGTCCCCAGAGCGCACGGCCGGTGCGCGCGCGGCCGTGGTCAGCGTCGTCTGAGCGGTTCGCGTGGGGGAAGGTCCCCGGGGGGGTCCCCCGGGCCGGCGCCCTGCCTCGGCCGGTGCCTAGCAGCCGGCTTAGAACTGGTGCGGACCAGGGGAATCCGACTGTTTAATTAAAACAAAGCATTGCGAAGGCCTGAGGCGGGTGTTGACGCGATGTGATTTCTGCCCAGTGCTCTGAATGTCAAAGTGAAGAAATTCAATGAAGTGCGGGTAAACGGCGGGAGTAACTATGACTCTCTTAATGGTTGCCAAATGTGTCGTCATCTAATTATGATGTGCGTGAGGGCTGGAGAAGGTCTAATTACAACTGGGCATAGCTGCAGAGATCGCACCTCCTCGTGGTCCCGCTGGTAAGCCCTTAACAGGGTGACTAAGTCGATCTCTGCCCCAGTCTGGGAGCCATTGGGACTCACCAGCCCAACAGTTCCTTCCAAATTTCGGTGAAACAAGTTTCTCGGTCTAAGTCGTTAGGCTTACTACCTGAAACCTGGCCCCCCGGTCGGACAGGGGCGACGGGTTCGGAGGTGGGCTGACCATCCATTCCATTCCCGATGTTGAATCCGGTCATGACTCAGCTATTCCAAATCCAAATCCGTTCCTCGGAGAAGGAAACTGGGGGCGGCCGTTCCACCTTACTAGGGTATCGGTGGGCACTCAGACCTCTTGAGATGACTTTGTAACATCTAAAACCACCAAATTGACAGAAAATGAATTGGGCTTGCTGGTGAATTTTTCTTTAGAACTGTATAGGTCAGATCTGCAGGAGCATGTACAGGGGGTAGTTCATTTTTCCGTTAATGGGGGGGTGTTGAACGGGTTTCCTGAGGTGTATGAACAGCCTACACCACAACTGAGTGAGGGGGACGACTTAAATCCTAGTCCCCCTAAGGACGATGATCAGAATGTACTTGAGAAGGGAGGCAGTGGGAAGGGGGAAGAGGGTACACCAGAGGCATTGCCTCCAGTGCCTGAGGTCCGCAGTGAACAAGCACCGGATGACATCGTGAAGGTGACTGTTCCTGACAAAAATCCACCATGTCCTTGCTGTGGTACCCAGGTCAACTCGATGTTGGCCCTAATTGAACACCTTAAGGGGTCTCATGGGAGGAAGAGGGTGTGCTTTCGGTGTGCCTAGTGTGGGAGGGAGGATTTTAACCATCACAGTACTGTTTGTCATTTTGCAAAGTGCAAGAGTCCGAAGGATGCGGGGCCTCCAGTGGGAGAGTGGATATGTGAGGTATGCAGTAGAGATTTTATGACTAAAATTGGCCTAGGACAACACAAAAGATTGGCACATCCACTGGTTAGAAACCAGGAGAGGATTGATGCTTTCCAACTGAAAGAAACATCAAACCGAGGAGCCCACAAAAGATGCTGGACAAAGGAGGAGGAAGAGCTACTTGTCAAGCTGCAGGTACAGTTTGAGAGTCACAAAAACATTAATAAGCTCATATCGGAACACTTAACAACCAAAACAGCTAAGCAGATTAGTGATAAAAGGAGAATGCTGCTCAGGAAGACTGGAGTGGGTGGGGGAGCAGCTGGGAACTTGAAATCAGAACCTGGGTCAAGTCATCAATCCCAGGCAGGAACTGTGAACAATCGACTTGGGGGGAACCACCAGCCGGGAGGACCAGCTGCTGGGAAGGGAACAATAGAGACATCTGGACACCACCTTGATAGGGATAATGGTCCCTGGGAAACCATTGGCCAGCAGAGGGCGGGGCGACTGCAGGCTCATTATTAGAAAAGGATCAAAGAACGTTTATCAGATGGGACAATTAACAACTTCCCCAGAGCTTTTGAACAGTTATTAGAAGGCCAAAAGGTGCGACCACTGCTCAATCAGACAGCGCAGGACTGCTTTGGTTGCCTGGAATCAGTGAACCAAATAAGAACAGCACTCCGGGGGAAAGCAAAAAGGAAACTCGGGAGGAGCAGCCAAGAAAACAGTTTCAGAAGTGGATGAAGGACAGAGCGATCAAAAGAGGTAACTACCTCCGCTTTCAGCGTTTATTCCATCTAGACAGGGGGAAA
>NC_135271.1:685000-737500 GCF_051311805.1 Agelaius phoeniceus
GAGTGGGGGGGGGTGGGGGGGGGGGGGTGGGTGTGCGTCACTGTTTCTGTCTCTGTGCGGACGAGGGCCAGTGGCTTCGTGCTGGGCCCCGGCGCCTCGGCACCGAGCCCCCACGGCCCCCTAGAGTCACGTCGAGGGCCGAAGACCTCTGCAGACCGTGAAACAACCCGCCCGACAGCCACACACAGCCATGACTGGCTGCAGCCTGTGTGCTGGCGGCAGTGCCAGCAGCGGCTGCAGCCTCTACCGGCGGGGCGGGGCGGGCCGGACCAGGGAGGGGCGGGGTGGGGCGAGCCATATCGGGGCCAGGGGTGCTGGGCTGGGTAGGGTCCCAGGAGGGTGTGGCGGGGAAGGGGGGGGGTGGGTGGTGGTGGGGGCGCTGTTTCGCCAGTTCAGCGTGTCAGCAGGCAGAGCACAGGGCTTGGCTTGCCTGTCAGCTCGGCTGGGAGTGCTTCTGATACAAAAGGAAACGAAATAAAATTGGCCAATTTCTTTGTTGGTCTATTTTTTCGGATAAGTTTCTCATTCCAAGCAAATAGAAGAGCCATTCTTTCACGAAAGGAGAAAAGAAAAAGGGGCGGGGGGGGGCTTGGGGGATGGGGGGCAACCCAAGAAAACCCAAATCCAAACCACAAGCTCCCGGACCCCCCCAAAAAAACCAACCTCAAAACTCAGCATCAGTATCAGACAAACCCAAAGAAACCGGAAAAAAAAAAAAAAAAAAAACCAAAAAACCAAAACAAACAAAAAAACCCCAAATCCCCCCCAACAACAACAAAAAAGCCACCACGGTGGTCTCTTGTCCTGCCCTCTTCCTGTCCCTGTGTAGGGATGGAGCATCGCTGTGCTTTCAGGAAGCTCTTTGTAGAAACTTCCACCATTACAAGCTCCTTTGCCCTCGGTGGATGCCTGCACTGGAATCCCTCAGGGCTGGGTTCGGAGCACACTCAAGTTGGCTCTTCTAAAACCCGGGCTCCTTTTCCCCTTCAGCATGCTCAGCACGCCATTTAACTCCACGCCGCTGTGCAGCTGGAGCAGTGGGACAGGGACCTTTGCAGCCTGAGCTGCCCTTGTTCCTCTCTGCCTGTGCACGGAACACAGCAGGGAGGAGAATGGCAGCAGGGCCCTGCGTGTCCCCAGGCTCAGGTTTTGCGCCGCTTCAACTCCACGGAGACGCGGGTAAAGTGAAAAACAAAAACAGTTTATTAAGGGAAAGCGAAGCGAAGGGCTGAGCTGGGAGGTAAAAAAGGGCATGGGCAGGGCCTGAGGGCTGCAGGGAAGGAGCTGCCAACAGGGAGAGAAATGGCAGGAGCTGCTGCAGCTTGGCACAGGCTCAGCTGAGAGCAGCCAGAGCCATGCCTGGAGCTGCAGGTGGTCCCAACTGGAAATCATCGAAGGAGGCCGGGACAGGTACATCTGGTCCAGGAGACAAACGAAGTTCTGCAGATCTTCTTTGGAATTTCATCTGAATCCATGTGCTCATGCAGGATGGGCTCTCGTCTTCCCTGAGGGCTTGAAGAGCTGGAAGAGAGAGGAACAGAGCCACGGTCAGAAGGCAAATGGAGGGAATCCAAGGAAAGCCTCCTGCCAGGGCCATCCCAGCCGGCTCTCGCCATGGCCAGGAGGGAGCGGGAGACAATGGCTTCGGGCGGAAGGTGCTGGCCACAGATCCGCCACGTGTCCCCAAAAGGTCTCCGGGCTGTGCCCCCACTGCCCCTGGTGCGCACAGGGAGCAGAGCCCTGGGCAGCCCGGTGACGGATTGTAGCTGCGGGGCTGGGATTTGTAGCTGCTCCCCTGTAGTAAACCCCATAGATTTAGGAAAAGCACCATGGAGAATATGAACAATAGGAACGCTGAAACAGCAAAAGAAAATTCCTGTTTCCCTGTCCTCCGCCCCAAACCTATCTCTGTAACCCTATAAGGCAATGTCATGTTAACCCCTTACCCATTGGTCAAGCTTGGATCCTTTCCAACCCTATAAAAGAAGCATACTGTATCCCATTAGGGGAGAAAGAAGAAGAGCTGAGACCCCTCACGGACCTCCCCAAACAAAGCCATCTTCGTGGAACAGCCTGCGCCTTCTCCTTCTCCTCTCTCTCCGTCTGCTGCAGCCTCAAGCCCAGGGCACCACTACCAAGCAAGCAGAGCTGAAATCCTGAGAGCTTGCAATCGCTATAGAGCTGATAATCACCATGCTTGCTAGATGGCAGCCCCGCGGCGTTGGCATGAGCGAGCTAGCTTCGGGCACCCGGTCCCTACCCAGGGACTGAGCTCCTGAGCCCTATTGCTCTGCTTTATGATAACGCCAATGAGCTTTATTACAGTGGCGTCCCAACGACTTCGGACCCCCCAGAGGCGATATCCGTCGGTTGAGCAACGAAACCCCCCCGGCGTTTTCTGTGATTGCCTGTTCGGGAAGCCACTCCTTCTGTGAAGGGACTCTTCGTTTTAGAAAATCCTTTCCCCAGGAGGGTCAGTTCAACACTCAAAACTTACATCTGAACAAGAGAATGTTCCGAGAAGAACTGACGCAGCAGACCCCTTCCACATATCTTGGACCCCAGGAACTCTAAGTATTAGCTAATATTGCACGCATAACTTCGGGGCTCCAAAACTTTTTTTTTGTTTTTTTTCTGCTGGAAGGGCTAACCATTAACATGGGTACAATTTTTAGTACATTAAAACTAAGTAAAACCGAGAGAGAGATATATTTAACTATTTTAGAAATCTTATCTGCTAACAACTTCTCCTTTTCTAAAGGCAAGCTCTCAAAAACTAACCTTAAAAAATTTGTAACTTGGATTATTTCACAATACCCCGATACTGATAAGAAAGCAGTCATTGAAAATTCGTTTTGGGATATGATTGGGAACACAATATATATCTCCCAAACAAACCAGGATTTCTCTGTAACTAACTATTTGCCTTTATTCCATATAATAACTAAAACCGTTGAAAAATTTAACAGAGAAAAGATTTTGTAGTCGGTAACAGACACTTCCTCTTCAAATACTAACAAGATTGACAAGGACTCAGAGGAATGTCACATGCATATGTCACATCGCCCCTTCAGTCCTAAAGTCCCTCTCGCCTCCGTTACTCCTAAAGCAGAGGTTACGTTGCCCACCACAGTTCCCCCTCACATCCTCCACCCCAGCAGGACCGGCGCTGCCCAACTCCGCGGATCCTCTCTTATCTATAAGTCCATACATCCCCCCTACCCCCGGCTCGGCTTCCTCCTTGCTTCCGGTCCCGGGGCTCCCTTTTCCTGCCTCTGCCGCCCCCTCAACCCCTGCGTCGGCTCTGCCCCCCTCCGCTGCGGCCCCCCCCACCCCCGCGCTGGTGTCCCCCACCGTCCCTCCCGCCACCGCGCCCGCCGCCCCCGCTCCCTTCGTCCCGGCTCCGACTGGCCTGGCTAGCTCAGTCGGTAGAGCAAGGGGACCTCACACAAGCGCAGTGCCACCAACCCACCCCGTAACTGCAGCACCCCGGACCGGTCCCACTGCCTGCCCACCCCCACTCCCCCCATGCCCAGACCCCCACCCTGCCCAGCCCCCCTGCCCCCATCACGCATCCCCCCAACCCTCCGCCCACCCTCAATGCCACCCGAACGGAATCCCAGACACCCCCCAAAGTGCTACCCCCCCCACCCAGTCCTGTGCGTGCTGTGCTGCCATCCCAGCTCCAGTCGCGCCTCCCCCTGGCCAGGTCATGCCATGTCTCCCCCCCCAGCCACTGAAACCTTTGAAAAATGCTTCTAAATGAAAAAAGCGTAAGTCACGGATAGCAACCCTCCCTCAGTCCTCCTCAGAGGACCAGAGCTCCCTCAGTGAATCTGATTCTGATACGATCCACACGGATCCATGGGCTCTTTCTAAAATAGAAGCGACAAAATTTGGGGACTGGGAGCTGGCACAGAAAATTAATGCTTTCCCAGTAGAATATAAGCAAGGACGGAATGGTGGTGAGTCCACTATAAAGACATGGAAGGCAAACTCGAATAAGGAACTAGTGCAATTAAGAAATACAGCCAAAGAACATGGGCGAAGCTCACATATTTTTAGAAATTTCTTAGAAGCCATGTTCTCCGCACATGTCTTACTTCCCCACGATATAAAAAATATTTCACACTGCCTCCTGTCCCCAGCAGAATAATTGTTATGGGACAAGCATTGGAAAAGACATTTAAAAACATTAGCAGATTCATATTCTGCGGATGCTAATAAGACAAATTTTATGGTAGCCCAACTAGCTGGTGAAGGTGACTTACACAAACCATCAGACCAATTGGAAACCTTGAATAAAGAGGCACTGCAGGACATCGCTCTCACAGCAAAAACCTCTTTACTTCTCGTGCATGATGAGTCAATGCCAACAATGCATTTTTCTACTATTAAACAAGGGACAGATGAAAGTTTTATCAAATTTGTGGACAGACTTAGAGATGCTCTGGAGAAACAGATAGAGAGCACAGAGGCAAAGAAGGAACTCTTATGTAAACTTGCCTTGTGTAACTCAAATGAAAAATGCAAAACCATTTTGAGGTCTCTACCCATGGACACAGACCCCACCATAGAGCAAATGCTGGAATGCTGTACACGTCACATGTCCACTGAAAATACAGTGGCCCAAGCAGTTGCTAAAGGTATTGCTGAAGGAGTTTCTGGTGCATATGCAGTAACAGCTTCTAAAGACCAAGCTAAATGCTATCACTGTGGAGATCTTGGACATTATATAAAGGACTGCCCAGAGAGATCACACCCCCGATACCACCGTAACAATTACCAAAGACCCCAGAATCAGCAGCGCTACCAGCAGCGTCCGGGAAACTTCTTGCGCCGCCCGGTCGAGCCCCGGGTGCTGACAACAAATCAAAGGCCACGCAGACCCAACCCCGCACCAACCCAGGACATTCCGGACCACAAGAAGAGGATCCAACCCACGGGGCAACCCAGATGGGAACCCGCCGTCAACTGGTAACTGCTTTGTCCATTGACTTTAATAATGAGAATGTTCACCGTGTTCCCACAGGCAAATACGGGCCAAAAGGTGGTCCTTCACATATTTTAATTATAGGTGACTCTCTTAATAGCCCAAAGGAGATCTTCGTTGTTCTAGAAGTGCTGACAGTGCAGCCAGGACAAGAGATTCTCGTCCAGGTATACTGCATAGACTCACCATTTTTTCTTTCAAAGGGAACTCCAATAGCACAAGCCTTTTTACTCCCAAAGGATCACAGGGAACAGATTCCTCTCAACCCTACAGCTATGTGGGCACAAGTTGTGGGACCATCCAAGCCTACCATCGAGTGCAGCCTCACCTGCAAAGGTGAGAAGACCCACCTGCCAGGGATGCTGGACACCGGTGCTGATGTGACCATCATCGCCCGCTCAGAATGGCCAGCACACTGGGATCCACAACCTGTTGCAGGCATGGTTTCAGGGATTGGCGGAGCTACAATGTCCATGAGAAGCAAGAACAACATCCTCGTGGAAGGGCCTGAAGGCAAGCTGGCAACCATTCATCCATTCGTGGTAAGGGCCCCCATCACCCTTTGGGGCAGAGACGTTCTATCCCAGTGGGGAGCTTCCCTACGTATTCCCACTCAGGATTTCTAATCGGGGCCACTGAGCTAAGCGCGCTGCCAGAAACCCCTCATCTCACCTGGAAAAGTCACAAGCCACTCTGGATTGAACAGTGGCCCCTCAATAAAGCCAAACTGCGCGCCCTAAACACCCTCGTGGAAGAACAGCTCGCAAAAGGCCACATAGTGGAGTCCAACAGCCCTTGGAACTCTCCAGTCTTCATTCTACCAAAGCCTGGGACAAACAGGTGGAGGTTTCTCAACGACCTTCGCAGAATCAACGAGGTCATCAAGGACATGGGCCCCCTCCAGCCTGGCCTGCCCTCCCCATCGATGCTGCCTAGAGACTGGACACTTGCTATCATAGACATTAAGGACTGTTTCTTCAGCATTCCTCTGCACCCTGAGGATGCTCCACGGTTTGCCTTTTCCATTCCCTCTCTTAACAAGGAGGCCCCGCTCAAAAGATATCATTGGCATTATCTTCCTCAAGGCCTGAAAATCTCACCCACTATTTGCCAGTGGTACGTGGCTCACATCCTGTCTCCCATTCGGAAATCATTCCCCGATGCTATCATCCATCACTATATGGATGACATCCTGGTGTGTACTTCAGACAAAGCTTACTTGGACAATACAGTTAAAAAGACTATTGAAACCATAGAAAAGGCAGGAATGGAGATTCGTGAGGACAAAATCCAGTACACCAAGCCATGGACTTACCTTGGAGTCCAGATCCAGGAAAGAACCATCGTACCTCAGCAGCTCACCATAAATGACGACCCAAAAACCCTCAGGGACTTACACAGCCTTTGCGGATCCATCAACTGGGTACATCCACTGCTAGGAATTACAACAGAGGACCTTGCTCCCTTGTTCAACCTTCTTTGTGGACCTAAGGACCTGGACTCTCCCTGCACTCTCACAGAAGAAGCCAGAGGTGCCATCACCAAAGTCCAGGAAGCCCTGTCTTCACGCAAAGCCCATCACTTTGAGCCCAGCCTGCCTTTCCAGTTCATCATCCTGGGAAAAGCACCTCGATTCCATGGACTGATTTTCCAATGGGAGTCCCAGCTTCGAGACCCTTTGTTGATACTGGAATGGGTCTTTACAAATAGCCAGCCCACAAAGACACTCACCACCTACCAGGAGGTCATAGCACATTTAATAAAAAAGGCAAGGACTCGCCTTCGCTCTCTTTCAGGTTGTGAGTTTGAATGCATATACTTACCAATAACTCTTACAGACTTTGAGGATTTGATCCAGACCAATGAAAGCCTCCAGTTTGCCCTGGATAGCTACACGGGCCAAACTTCAGTTAGGATCCCAAAACACAAACTTTTTAACCCTGATGTAACCTTCCATTTGATTCCAAAACAAATCCAAAGTAGAAAACCTCTCAAGGCTCTAACCCTCTTTACAGATGGCTCAGGGTCTTCCAACAAGTCGGTGGTTACATGGAGAGACCCCCAAACACAAGATTGGCACTCTGACATACAAATAGTGGAGGGATCTCCACAGAATGCAGAATTAGCAGCTGTTGTCTAAGCCTTTGAAAAGTTTAAAAACGAGCCTTTCAATCTGGTTACAGATTCAGCTTATGTCGCTGGGATAGCGATGGGAGCAGAACATGCTCTTCTCAAAGAGGTCTCTAATCCAAAGTTGTACCACCTGCTCTCTAAATTAATATACCTAATCTCCCACAGAAAGCAACCTTACCATATAGTGCATGTGAGGTCACATACAGACCTCCCAGGTTTTGTTGCAGAAGGCAACAGGAAAGCGGATGCATTAGCAATGGCAGCAGAAACTGCTAATGTTCCCAACATCTTTGCCCAGGCAGAGTTGTCACACGTGTTTTTTCATCAAAATATACCTGCCCTTATGAGAATGTTTAAGCTCTCAAAGGATCAGGCAAAGGCTATCGTGGCTACATGTCCGAACTGCCAGAACTATCAGATACCATCCATGGGGACAGGAGTCAATCCCCAACGTCTGAATAGCTGCCAGCTGTGGCAGACAGATGTAACTCACTTCGCACCTTTTGGAAGGTCAAAATACGTGCATGTATTGGTCGACACGTTTTCAGGAGCAGTATTTGCATCATCACATGCAGGAGAAAATACCATTCACACAATAAAACACTTTCTCCTCGCTTTTGCTGCCCTGGGTGTACCAAAAGAGATTAACACAGATAATGGACCAGCCTACACTTCCCGCAAGTTAAAGGAGTTCTTCAATGAATGGGGAATAGCAAACAAGACTGGCATACCTGTAAACCCCACAGGACAAGCCATCGTGGAAAGGACACATCAAACCCTCAAAAGAGTCCTCGATCAACAGAACAGAGACACGAGAATCACATCTCCAGTGGAAAGACTTTGCAAGGCTCTCTACGTCATCAACTTCCTGAACTGTACAACATCAGAGCCTGACCCACCAATACTTTGCCACTTTGCAAATACCACCCAAGCAAAGCTCACTGAGAAACCACCTGTGCTCGTGAAGGACCCTGAAACGCACCAAATTTCTGGGCCTCACCAGTTGATTACCTGGGGTAGAGGATATGCGTGCGTGCTACTACCATCTCGTCCAAGATGGTACCCAGGAAAAAACATAAAGCCATACTTAGGCACTGCAAACACTACTCCTGCAAACGGGGACAAGAACGCTCCTGAAGCAAACACAAGACCACCTCAAAACCAAACCAGCTCTGCCTGGAGACGAAGACGTTGCCAAATACCCACAAACACAAGAACAGACCGCCCCATTACAAGACAGCAGACAAAACTGAAAAGCTAAACAACAGTCTGCTGCATCAGGCTATAGATAGCCTTAACACAAAAGGGTTCTCTGAACTATATGTTGTTACACTGGTTTTTTTGTATTTAAAGGAAGAAACAAAAAAAAAAACTAAAAAAACCCCTGTTATTCCCCCTCCCTAACCTTTTAAAACCCCTTAACCTTCTACCCACTCCTCCTCCCATAGTGTAGTTTAGAAATTAAAAGAAAAAGGGGGAGGAGGAGGGGAAGGCAGAAAAGAACAAGGCAGAAAACCCTCTCATCATAAAGATAACAAATTCTGCTTAGATTCCCTATCAGAAGCCCTATTCCTGCCCAAAGATGAAAAATATCTCCGTTGCTGCTGTCCTCATTGCTGCCTGGATGTTCTTCACGATACCGCATGTCTTTGGCTGGATTAGCCCACAGCCCAGCCATAATGTTTGGGTAACCTTAGCAAAAACATTAAAACAGGATAACATGTGCTTGTCCACGGGAAGCATTGATAACCCACTTTCCACATGTCTAGTAGGATTCCCTTTGTGGCAGATGACTGGCCTGTCTATAACTCAGAGATCCTCCGCACCACAGGTAAGAGACCCAATGTGGCTGATACTTGGGACGAGTGGACAAAAATTCTGCCAGATGCTCGAGAGGAACCCCAAGAATTAGATCTGTTGGGGTCCTCCAAGGCCACATACTATGTCAAATTTTACTTTAGACGTCCAAGAAACAATTGGCCAGAAATTGACCAGAACAAAAACACATATCAAAAAGAGATATCACCAATTAACAAAGCCTATAATTCTCATGATTGGTGCAATTACACGGCTTGTGTGATTTCTGTGTCCTCTCTCCATCCCAAAGTATTACCCAAGGGAATGTTTCTCATCTGTGGTGACAGAGTATGGGCTGGGATCCCCTCCCAACTCCAGGGAGGTCCCTGTACCCTTGGAAAACTTTCTACCCTTACTCCAAACATCACTGTTACATAATTGGAAAAAAGAAAGCGAATCAAAACGACAAAAAAGGTCCTACACTGAATTTGATGAAAATTGTGATCCTAAATTATATGATTGGAACAAACCCAAAAAGATTGCTGTCTCCCTGTTCTTACCCTGGGTAGCTGCAGCTAAAGCCCTCGGTGAAATCAATCACCTTGGGTGCTGGCTCAGTAAACAAGCTAACACTACATCTGCAGCCTTGAGTGATCTCTTAAAGGAAGAAGAAACCACAAGACAGGCTTCGCTCCAAAATCGAGCAGCAATCGACTTCCTGCTGCTTGCCCATGGACACGGCTGTGAAGACTTCGAAGGGATGTGCTGCTTCAACCTTTCTTCACGCTCGGAATCCATCCATGCGAACATCCAGAAACTGAAAGATTTCGTGAAGGACTTGAAAGTAGAAAGAATCCCAGATTGGGTCAATGAACTTTTCGGGCAATGGGGATTAACAGGATGGGCTGCATCCTTGTTAAGGGAATGTTGTTGATTCTCCTTGTAGTTGTTATTGTGTTAGCTATGTTCTCGTGCCTTGTTCACTGTTTCAAAAGAACTATAACAAACGCCTTTTTTGTAAAAACAGAAAGTGGAGTTGTAGTAAACCCCATAGATTTAGGAAAAGTACCATGGAGAATATGAACAATAGGAACGCTGAAACAGCAAAAGAAAATTCCTGTTTTTCTGTCCTCCACCCCTTAACCTACCTCTGTAACCCTATAAGGCAATGTCATGTTAACCCCTTACCCATTGGTCAAGCTTGGATCCTTTCCAACCCTATAAAAGAAGCATACTGTACCCCATTAGGGGAGAAAGAAGAAGAGCAGAGACCCTTCACGCACCTCCCCAAATAAAGCCATCTCCGTGGAACAGCCTGCGCCTTCTCCTTCTCCTCTCTCTCCTTCTGCTGCAGCCTCCAGCCCAGGGCACCACTACCTAGCAAGCAGAGCTGAAATCCTGAGAGCTTGCAATCGCTATAGAGCTGATAATCACCGTGCTTGCTAGATGGCAGCCCCGTGGCGTTGGCATGAGCGAGCCAGCTTCGGGCACCCGGTCCCTACCCAGGGACTGAGCTCCTGAGCCCTATTGCTCTGCTTTATGATAAGGCCAAATAAGAGGCTTTATTATTTGGAGACCTCATCTATGGGTGGATGGACCAGCTAGGATTTCCCAGTTGCTGGGAATGGTTCTCCAGGTGCCTGGTGTAAAACAGGGCTCCCCAGCAAGTGCGGATCTGCAAGATGATAAACAATTGTCTTGCTTTGAAGAGAGAGGCGTCTGCTAATGAAGGCAGAAGGCTTCTCTGAAATGGAAAATGGAAATCCTCTCCCTTCAAATGATTCTAATTTAGAAATTCAAATGCTCTCAGTGAAAGATATGGGGATAGGAATGAGCCCGCAGAGCCGGGCAGTTTGCTGATGCTCTGAGCCCTTCCTAAAGATCCTGTGGGGTTGCCTTAGACACCTGCTGCCAGGGATTCCTTCCAGCCTGGGCCACTTGGGCTGGGCTGGAGGCAGCCCCAGGGCAGGCGGCAGTGTGTGCAAGGGCCCTGGCTGGCACGCTGCAGCACGGTCACCGTGCCATGGAACGGAACCCGGTGACCAAGGCCCCTTTGTGACACGTAGGAAATAGAAGCTTGCCCGGCTGCTGGGAGCCCGCAACGGGGCAGAACAGGACAGAGCAGTGCCGTGAGGAGCCCTCGCACAGCACGCTCATTCCTGTCTGACACGCAGCCTTTGCGAAGTCTTATTCCTGCAGCTGAGCTCGAGGCCAGGCCACAGGACTTGGTGACGCGTGGCCTTGCCGAGGCTTCTCTTCTGCAGGTGCTCTTGAGGGCAGGGCGTGGGACTTGGTGCCCCAGAGGCATCTCCCATCCCTGCCACCAGCGCCCTCGAGGCCCGAGCACAATCGTTGTCAGGAGTCTCCTGTCCTTGTGGCAGGAGCCCTGGAGACCAGAGTGCAGGACTTGCTGTCCTGTAGCCTTGCCGAGGCTTCTGTCTTGAAGGTGCCTTCCAGACACAACTGCAGGACTTGCTGACTCGGAGCTTTTCTGAGGCATCTCTCCTGCAAGTAGCCACAAATCCAGCCACTAACATGGAGCAGAGACCCCCGAGAGCGCCCAAGGTGGCCTGGGGGAAAGAGGAGGAAGAAGGCCCTGCAGCTGCCCCAGCACAGGAGACCAAAGAGGTGCTGCCATTTGAGCTGCCGCAAGAGGGTGAGTGGTAGAACTGGGCCACAGGCTTGGTGCCTGCAGCCAGCTTGGCGCCTTTGCATCCCATCCCATCCCATCCCATCCCATCCCATCCCATCCCATCCCATCCCATCTCATCCCATCCCATCCCATCCCCTGGGCCATGCCCATGGACAGGACAGAAAAGGGGCCGGGGCCCCACAGCGGCTGTACTCCATCCCCTGGGGCATCCTGGGGCT
The DNA here is from genome assembly GCF_051311805.1 of Agelaius phoeniceus. Taxonomy (NCBI): domain Eukaryota; kingdom Metazoa; phylum Chordata; class Aves; order Passeriformes; family Icteridae; genus Agelaius; species Agelaius phoeniceus. The sequence goes on from NC_135271.1 coordinate 696,795, forward strand.
CTCCCTGCCTGGGCAGTGCAGGGCTGGGCCGTGTTCTCCGGCCTCTCCCGCAGCCCCTCAGCTCTGCCTGCGCTCGCTCTTTGCCAGGTGCAGCCCTGGAGCGCACACAAGAGCAGGAGCCCGCCCGTGGCCTCTTCCGCAGAACAGCGCAGGTACCTGCAGCCATCCCCACCTGGGCTGGGCCTGCTGGAACCGCGCTTGGAGCATTGCCTGCAACATGCCTGGCTTCTTGCCCTTCTCCTACAGCTGGTTTGCAAATTCATCAAGAAAATTCGGGCGGAAGAGACCAGCACCATGGGCACTGGGCTCAGAGCCTATTCGCACATCTTTAAAACCAAGACCAGTGCTGCTCTGCTGGATATGCTCGTAGAGGAAGGCTTTTCCAACCCAAAGCAAGTAAGCAGCCTGTGGCCAGGCTTGATCCTGCCAGGAATTGCTTGCTCGCCCAAGCCATGCCTGCTGCTCACTGGAACTCTTGGAGGCCATGGCAGCGTGGTGGCAAGGGAAGCACTTGTCTGGAGAAGCTGGGGACATTCCTCCTTCTGGCAGCTTTCCAAGTCTCCCCATGCCTTCTCCAGGTGCCTGCCATGGTCAGATACATCCACCAGTGGCTCCTGGCCAATCAGTTTGCTGAGCACAGGCTGAACAGGAGCCTGCTGGATCTGACAGAAGCACAGCCTGCTGACGTAGTCGTGACGCTCCTGCGTGTGGCCCCGTCCTGTGACAGGTATGGGGCCCATGTGCCCAGAGGGGCTCAGGGCTCCCCAGCCCATCAACCTGTACAGCCTGGCCCAGGTTGTACAGGTTGTAGCCTGGCCTGAGCAACAGAGAGTTCCAGGGCCCTCTGGCTGCTCCCTTTGCCAGCCCTGGCACGTCAGCTCCTGAGCCTGCTGCCATGCTCCCTCGCTGCCCCTCAGGGGCCTGTCTCCACAGGGCTGGGCTGCCTGGCTGCTGCTGGCCAGTGGCATTGGGCAGAGGCAGAGCTGGCAGCCAGCTCAGCTCCCCACTGCTGCCCAGGCCCCGCTGCTGTGTCTGAGACCCCCCTGAGACAGAGCTTTACCCCACAGAGCTGCTTTCACCATGTGGAAGAGCATCATGTGCTCGCCCAGGACTGCAGAGCCGGCACTGCTGATACTCCTGCACGTGCTGGGGAGCTGGCCAGAGCACAGCACGTGCACCGCCGATGGGGACAAAACGGGTGTCTTTGTCCTGGCTGTGAGTTTCTCTAACTGGCCTTTGCTGGCCCCAAGGCCGCCTCTCCATCCCCCTTCCCCCACTGCATCTCCCTGCCGCAGGCAGAGGCCTGAAACCTGGCCCAGGGGCAGCTCCAGGCCCAGCAGGCCCCGTGCTCCCCCTGCCTCTCTCCGGGCCTCTCCCTGCCATGCTCGGGCCCTGCCACACGGACGCCTGGGAACTGAGCGCTGTCTCTGGGGGCTTTGTCCTTTGCAGGCAACCGTGGTGATGTGGAAGATCCTCCAGGTGCCCTGTGTCCCACATATGGTGACGGTGTATTTCCCCCGCCTCTTTGTGCATCTGCTCTCCCAAGTGTTCTTCAGCACTCTGGATATGCCAGAGGAGGTCGATGCCTTCTGGAAGGGGATATGCCAGGAGGAATACGGCCTTGCCACCAGCCCCAACAGGTGCTCCATCCCACTCCTCCTGTCCCTGCCATGTCCCTGGCCAGGAGCCAGTGCTCCCAGCATGACCTGGCCTTTGCTGTGCACGCAGGTTTGCAGTGCAGACCCTGAAGTCCCTGCTCTGCCGAATGCAGCACGAGGATGTGGTGGTGGCAATGGAAAGCCATTGTGGCTGGGACACGCTGCTATGTGCTGACACCCACCACTATGCCGTGGCTCTGCTGGCCAGGTGAGAGCCCCTTCTCCCCACAGCCTCTGAAATGTGTGCCCAGGGAGCTCCACAGAGTCCCCGAGTCGTGGGCCAGAGGGCCTTGTCACCGAGGGATGGCCAAGCAGACTGGAAAAGGCTGGCAGAGGAGGGTGCCCAGAAGAGCTGCCTCCCAAATAGCCCAGGGCCCCTTGCAGGATGCTGGCGAAAGAGCAGAGCTCTGGGGGTCAGTCCTGGCAGAGCTTTGTCCCCCTGGCCCACAGCCTTGGCTCCTTTTTCTCCTGCCAGGGAGATGTGCTGTGTCTCCGTCCCCTTGTGCTCCCGGATCGCTCGCTACCTGCTCCGGCTGCTCAGCACACAGGAGCCACGCTGGCAGCTGCCCGCCCTGGCCTTCCTTGTGGAGGTGAGCCTGATGGCCAGCGCTGCCTGGCTGAGCTGCCTCCCAGCTCTCTGCCCTCTCGCAGCCGCCGCTGCCTGGGACAGTGCCCGTGCCCTGTGCTGCTGCCTGGGCCCAGCCCTGTGCGGCTCCGGGCTCCTGCCGGCCGGCTCCCCTGTCACTGCCCTGTGCCTTTCAGGTCCTCCAGTTCCTGGACTTGAGTGAACGTGGTGCTAAAAGAGTCCTGCAAATCTTGTCAAGGCAGCTGCAGAGCCAGTGCAGAGAGAGGCGTCGCCTGGCGCTCAGGGCCCTTCTTGAGCTCATTGAGGAGCCCTTCATGGTGAGAAGGGGGCAGGGGCTGAGGCTGAGCTGGGCAATGCAGTCACTTGGGCTTGGCAGGGCTTTGGGTGCTGGGGCAGCTGCTCCCAGCTCTCCTGCCTCCCAGTTCAGCTGCTCCAGTGCTTGGCGACAGGCCTTTGGCCTCTGGGCCCTGTGGCAGCAGGATGGCATTTCACAAACTTGTGTTCCGCACAGACCAAAAAAATGTGGAGCCTGACTGAAAGTCTTGTGCAGTTCCTGTGGGATGCAGATGGAGAGATAGTTTTCATGACAGTCATGCTACTCAGCTTTATCATCTTGGACAATGATACGCTGATGCCCGGCCCCATCACACTGCAGCTGCTTGAGGCGCTCCTGCCACTCTTTGACCACGTAAGGCTCACTGCCCCCAGCCACGGCCACTGGCTGCTGCCTGCACACTGTGTCCTGTGCATTTGCAGGCCTGCGCCAAGCTGAGCCCCATGCAGCCGCAATGCTGAGGTCTTTTTTTCTTGCTTCCATCCAGAACAATTGGCAGGTTCAGCTGATCTCCATCCTGCTCTTCCAAACGTTGGTGACTCTTCCACCGGAAAGGGAAAAAAAGGCCCTGAAGACACCCCTGCGCCAGAGCCTGCTGCCCCTCTTCTTCCACTGCCATGATGACAATCGGCTTGTGGCACAGGTGAGGACTAGTGGGCTGCTGCTATCTCCCTGGCAGGGGGCTCGGCTGCCTCCTGGCCTGGCGCCTGCCGGGCTGCAGCCTCCTGCAGGCCATGGCACAGGGACGCAGCTCCTGCACCCTGGGCTGTGGGGCCATCTCCGCGTCTCTGCTGCTCTCCAGGCTTCTGGGAAAACGCTGCTTTGTGGGGCCAAGTTCCTGAAGAGGAGGGATCTTGAAAGACTGGTGAAGAGCCAGAATCTGTGGAAGTTCAGCGAGTGCCTGGTAAGGAGGGCCTGCAAGCCCCAGCCTCAGCCCAGAGAAGCCCCCTGAGGGCGGTGCAGGCAGCGCCCGGCCCAGGGGCTGAGCCTGCGCCAACCCTTCCCTCCTGCCGCTCTCTCCAGCTGGCAGAGGACAGGAGCAGAGCGGCCGAGCACCTGCGCCGGGCCCTGTGCTACCTGCGGAGCCCACAGGAGCCCCTGCGAGAGGCGGCCATCAGGTTCATGGGTGAGCCACGAGCCCGGGCTCCCTCCCCGGCCCGGCCCGCCGCAGCTCGGCCCCAGCCCCGCCTGCTGCCCCGGAAGCGCCAGCCGGGCCCGGCGCCGTGGAGCCCCGCCTGGCCTGGGCATTGCTGCTGCCGTCCTCTGGCAGCTGTGCCCTTGGGCAGCAGCGTGCGGCAAGGGCTGGGCTGAGCCCTGCCGGGCCAGCAGCCCGTGTGGCCACAGCGCCGGCAGCGCCGCTGGCAGGGAGCTCTGCCGCTGGCACACTGACAGGCTCTGTGTTCACAGGCATGGCTGCGCGGCACCTGAGGGGGAAGAAGGAAGAACTCCGGCTCATCTGCAGCGGTGAGTGAGGCCAGCGGGGGCTGCCGGGGGAGCTGCAAGCCCTGCCCCAGCTGCCGAGGGCTCTGCTCCCTGTGCGCACCAGGGGTGGCGTGGGCAGAGCACACTGAGATTTCAGGGCCACCCGGGGCATTTGTGGCCAGCAGCTTCAGGCTGCTCCCCTTGCTCCCTGCTCCCTCCTGCCCATGGCTAGAGCCGGCTGCCATGGCCCTGCCAGGGCGCTCTCCTCGGCTCCCTGCAGATGCGGCATCTGACCATGGCTCTGTCTCTCTCTCTTTCAGACCTTCAACACCTGACAGAGGACACCAGCAGTGCCATGTCAGACGTGGCACTTCCAACATTGGATGTCCTCCAGGCACTGCAGAGTGAGCAATATTCCATCTTCCAGAGGCTGCAAGATCAGCTCCGCAGGGCGTGGAGGACTCGGCCTCGTCTGTCCAGGCTCGGCTGGCTGCGCTGCTGCAGCTCTGCAGAGAGCTGATGCCAGAGGCTCTGTCTGCTGGGGCCACCTGAGCCAGGGGGAATTTTCTATTTCTTTCAGATTGTTCTTTTCTTCTTTTTGGTTTTTCTTTAGTATATCAATATAGAGTTTGTTACAATACACAGACTCCCAGGAGCTTTCTTTTGCTCCCTAGGCTCTGCAGGGCTTAGGGGAAGAGGGGGAAAAGGGTGCCTGGGCTCAGCCAGCTGTCCAGGCGTGCAGTGTTGCAGGGAAAATGGCCAGAAGCCCCTTGGCCTTTGATGGTTCTGCTGAGCCTTTGTTCTGGTGACAGAGCGGCTGGGCAGGGCCTGGAGCTGTGGGGATCCCTGCCAGAGCGGTGCCTGGAGATGGCCACAAGGCCTGTGCCAGGCAGGAAGCGCCCTCTGTGTCCTCCTGCCCGTCTGCTGCTGCCTGCCTTGCCGAGGGCTCCCGGGTGCCTCTGGATGGGGCTCCTCTGGAGCTGCTGTGGGGCTGCGGCGCTGCTGCCGGGCAGCTTGGCCGGGCTGGGGCAGGGCCTGAGGGGCTGGGGCCATGAAGGGATGAGGGGCTGGGAAGCCCTGACAGGACACGGCAGTGGGAAGGCACGAGGGGGATGTGTGAGGGAGTGGGTGGCTGTAATGTTGGCTGGAAGGGGAGTGGCTTGGAGACAGAGAGAGCACTCACCTCGATGTTCATGTGGCAAACAGGGAGCGTTTATTCTCAAGCCCTTCCTTCTAAAGGGCCTTTGACAAACCCTGTATGGATAATTTCATTGCTCTGATCTCTATGCCTTGTCAGATTCTGGCCAGTGAAATGCTCCAGCCCTGGGAGAGATGTGACTGGGCGAGGCCCCTGGCAGTCAAACCAGGGCTGGTCCATTCACACAGCATGAGCCAGCCTGCACTGTGACACACGGCAACAGAGTGCAAGGCACAGCTCCGGGTGCTCCCCAGGAACCTCAGCTCTGGGAGCCCTGTCTGCCCCAAGCTCCAGGGGCTGCAGTGCGAGCCCGGCTGGGCTCTGCCCTGGGGCCATCCTGCAGGGACAGCTGGACACAGGGAGCACTCCCTGTAACTGTGGTCACAAGGGTTTTCAGGATGAAGAAGAGACGAGAATGTTGACTCCATGATCAGAAGGCTTGATTTATTATTTTATGATATATGTTACATTAAGACTATACTAAAAAGCAATAGAAAGGAAAGGTTTCTTGAGAAGCTAGCTAAGCTAAGAATAGAAAAGAATGAATAACAAAGATCAAGAGCCAGCTCTGCCATGAGTGGTCAAGAAATCCAAACACCCACAGGAGACCAATCATGGGTCTACCTGTTGCATTCCACAGCAGCAGATAACCACTGTTTACTTTTGGTTGCTGAAACTGCAGCTTCTCACAAGGAAAAATCCTAAGAAAGGATTTTTCATGAAAGATGTCTGCGACGTCACCTTTTTTTTTTAGTTAAATTAAAAGGAAAAGTGTTTGTAATTTTCTCTGCTGTACTCATGCCGAAGAAAAAGACAAGCACTTGACAGGTTATCTGTTGCCAATCAAACTCCACTCAAGTGCTCCTGTGGAATGCACTTGGAATTTCTTCACCCGTAGAACATAAATTCTATCATATCACTAAAACAATTTTATAATATAAGAAAATGAAAAAACAATGCAAAGAAAATTCAAGTCCAAGCAGCTGAGTTTCAGGAAAAGTCCATGGCTTGAAGATGTTCCTCTTTGCCATATCTGAAAGTTTCTTTCGATCCTGAAACAGGCTTGCTACAGAAAAAGTCCATCAATAGTTATCAAAAGTCCATTGACAGTCTTCAAACAATTTTGAGAAAATTTCTGAAATGTCATGCCACAGCCCTTTATTGAACAACATTGGCTGAAGCCAATCCCTGGCTCCTCAATGCCTCTGAGCTGCTGCCAGCTCTTTCACGCTTTTTTATTCAATTCAATTTTTTTTTTTTTTTTTTTTTTTTTTTTTTTTTTGTCTTGTCGGAAAGAGCAGCAGCAGCAGAGGAGCCAGAGAGAGGCCCCTGGGGGCCCTGGCCCATGTGGAAGGATCAGGAACCCCAGACCTGGCCCACTGAAAGGTGGCCTAGGACCAGAAGGGGGAAGCAAAGCCCCCAAACCCAACAGGAGGCTGGGAGGTGGCCCTGGCCCAAGCAACCAAGCCAGACAGCCCGGGCCCAGCCCCCGAGGCAGGCTCTGCATTGGCACAGACCCGCACCCTGCTGCCAGTACAATGGCAGAAGGGGTGACCAAATGCTTCCTTTCCCCAAAATCACTGAGGCATGCTGGCAATGGGAAGACAGAAGCTGTCCCGAGAAACTTCGTCTCGGGTCTGGGGATGTCCTTTCCCCACAGCAGACAAGCGATGCTCACTTCCTGCTGTGCCCTCTGCCTCTGAAATGCAAATGCACCAGGTGTTCCTCCCATCTGTCTCCCGGCACCACCTCCACCCCCTCTGGGCTGGGGACCAGGGGCAGAACTTTCGGGACCCACCTCCCCCTCGCCACTGGGGCGCGCGAGGGGCGGCAGAGAGATTCGCATCCCCCAGGGGGAAAACCCGGACCAAACACCCCCCAACCCGCCAAAAATGCTGATCTTGAAAACAGGCAGCTGGGCTGCGCCCACAGCCAGCTGTCGGGCCATGCCTCCTCCATGGAAGGACAGGCTGACGCCCTCTTCCCCTGTCCCAGCTCCCCCCGTAGGGGCAGCCCCAGGACAACCCGAAAAACTCGGGGAAGAAGTCACACTGGATGCAGGAGGTGCCGCTGCAGCTGCCGCCGGCTCCAGGGAAGCCTCTGATGCAGACACGGAGGACGGAGTCCCCGCAGGCGGCAGAACTGCCGGGGAGGGCAGCGGGGCCGCCTGGGGAGGCGGCGGGGGCGGTGGGGGCGGCACGGGGTCGGCAGCATCTTCTGCTCCGGACATCGGCCGCGGAACCGCAGTCGCAGAAGGCAGCGGGACGGCCGGGGGGAGCGCTGGATCGCTGTTGCCCAGCAATATCGGCGCAGCTGCGGGAAGCGGTGTCTCTGAGGCCTCAGATGCAGGCAGGGAAGCTGGAGGAACCGCGGCCGGAGCGCCCACAGGCTCTGCCGGAGGGACAGCCACTGGAGGGGCCACGCAGGGAACTGCCCGCACCTGCAGGGCGGGTTGGGGCGGCGCTCGCGGCGCTGGCCGGGGCAGTGCTCGCGGCACCGGCCGGGGCGGCACCGCCTACTCCCATCCCCACTGAGAGCAATGGGAGGGGGGAAAAAATGGCTCCGTCTGAGCATGCTCCGAAGACGCAGTAAAATAAACTTTGGCTGCGGGCAAAACTTCGCCCCCCCGCTGTGGTTCAGGGGGGCTGGAAAGCAGCAGATCGTCACCCTCCAAAGGGTCTTCCCCCGGAACTGGGGGGAACGGGGCTTTCCCCTTGCGGTTAGCAATCCAGGGAAAAACAGCTGCTCTCCGTTTCAAGACTAGAAAGAGCAACAAAAAGGTTGGATAAATCGAGGGGCATCCGAACCCACGGTCCAAAAAGAATTGGAAAATGGAGTCCATACACTCCCAGATGAACATATCGAGGGCATATAGCACATTCGTAAAAAACCCAAAGAGCTTTGCCCATCAAAAAAACTCAGAGATCTGTCTCCAACAGGAGAATTCCGTCCTCTTCACCCCATTTTTGCCAGAGGGCAATAAGTTTCTCCTCTGAAGGGGAGAATGGAACCTCATCCTCTAGGGGAGAAGTCCTCCAGATGAGCAGCCACAAACTGCGAATGGCCTCATCTTTAGGAGGGGAAAAACAAACAGTACCTTGTGACAGTGTCCAGGACTCTCTCGCTATCTGCACGGTGCTGCTGAGCTTTCTGAACATCTTCCTGGAGGCTTTTCAGAAGGTTCTCTTTGTGGTCAGCCTTGCTGAGAACTCTGTCCAAATTCGGATCTTCAGTTCTTCAGCTCCTGGCTAGAATCCACTTCTGTGGTCACTTGTGAAGCAACCATCAATGCCACACATTCGGGGTTTACCCAGTGTAGCAATGCTCCTCTGGTGGTCTCACCAAGTGATGATTGTCCTCCTCAGTCAAGGGGTCACCAATTGTGACCATGGTCACAAGGGTTTTCAGGAGGAAGAAGAGACGAGAATGTTGACTCCATGATCAGAAGGCTTGATTTATTATTTTATGATATATGTTACATTAAGACTACAGTAAAAAGAAATAGAAAGGAAAAGGTTTCTTCAGAAGCTAGCTAAGCTAAGAATAGACAAGAATGAATAACAAAGATCTGTGTCTCAGACAGAGAGCAAGAGCCAGCTCTGCCATGAGTGGTCAGTAAATCCAAGCATCCACAGGAGACCAATCCCAGGTCTACCTGTTGCATTCCACAGCAGCAGATAACCACTGTTTACTTTTGGTTGCTGAAACTGCAGCTTCTCACAAGGAAAAATCCTAAGAAAGGATTTTTCATGAAAGATGTCTGCGACAGAGAACCTGTGTTGCTAGGTCTACAGGTATCTCCAGGCTGTTTGATCTTGAATCTAAGAAATGCCATAATTCAGGCTAAAAGTAGACTAAAATTGTTTTGAGTGTTGAAATCGTATGTTAAAAAAAAAAAAAAAAAACAAAACAAGTGCTACCATCTAAAACTCAAAGTATTCTTTCCTTCTATGCACTAAATAGTTGAGCAGGAAAGTAAGTCTAGTAATAGTCTCCATAGAAGGGAAGGTTATGTTCCCATGATTTCTGAACCCTTTAGGCAGTGAAAACGCTGATAAAATTAGGATACTAATATCCTTCCCATCAAGATGCATATGAATGTGTGAATTATTACAGTGCAGCAGTAGTGCATTGAACTATTCTAAGAAGGTTTCTGATTATTGATACTTCAAGCTACTTTGTTTCACAAAGCATATGTCAAATATGCTGCCAAATAACTTTTCATTAATAGCTCTTGGTAATCTTTGGTTAAATATACATGCAAATATCTGTTCTCTAAAAAGTTAAGAATAACTTAAGGCAAAGAATTAATATTATTACCTGAATGTTTAAATCACTTGATCTGAGCAGTATACCTATAAGAATAATTTGTTCCTTTCTGTATATTAATACAGGCCAGCTTTACTTTATCACAGAGCCCATCCACTGGAATTCTTCCATCAACTCCAGGAGCAGGTAGATGTCCTGTCAAAATTTCTGTTCTCTTTTCTTACTGCTTTCTTTAATACAGAAAAATCATCCCTGTTCAAGCTACATCAGTTCCTTGTTAGTTTATGAAGAGGTGGTGTATTTGTTAGCTTTTCAAAAGGTATGTGGGTATGAGTAGGAAATAATTATTTTTTCTGAGACTGAGTTTCAAGCAGCTTTTCTTGTTCCCTGTTCCAAATGTGGTGTTGAACTGAGCACAGAGGTGGTTGTAATTGAGTGAAGAAGCCGAGATTGATGGATTGCCTTCCATCTTCACAAGGTTTGATATCTTGTGTATCAACTGGTGGCTTCTTGCTAAGCTTTATTGTGTTGGCCTGTTCCTATTTGGCAACTGTATTAAGCTATTGGTGTTTTGAAGTTGAAGAGAACACTAGGTTGCTAGTCCTAAAAACTTCCTAGTGTGTTTGCAGATGTGAAGTTAGGATTGACTTACTTGTTCTGTCTGTGAGTAAATCCCCATCAAACTCTTCCACATCCAAGTGAAATGCTTGACACTGAATGTATTCTTTTCTAATAAACCTCTGTCTTGCAAAAGAAATCTGTTCAGCAATATCATTTCAATTGAACAGCTTCTTCAAGCATGTTCAGCCCTGCAAGTACTGGGCAGCCTAAGAAGACTACTCTATCTCCTGCTCAGCTGGATCCTTTTGATACTCAAGGTGATTCCCTTCCTTCAGAAGATCAACTTGATGACACATGGGTAACTGTATTTGGGTAAGTTGATTTCCAAAGTATTGGAAAAACCTGGGGGAAGTCTTTAGAGCATACGAGAAAAATACTTGGGGGCATTGATGTTGTCTGGCATTGGTATGTGCTGCAAGTACAGCTATGGTTAAAGCAAGCAAACACATACATTTCAGTTAGCCATTTAAACTGAGCTACACATGATTTTTTCCAGTTAGAAAGGCACCATTCTGCTGTTGGGGTCTGTGCTAAAGTGCCTAGAAGGTGGTATTTCTCAAGTCACTGCTTCTGATATTACAGTGCTCTCTTCTGCATTTCTGTAAATGCTTCATAGGGTTGGATCTTAACACCTGAATTCTTAAACCACTCAATTTTATGAGTGGTTTAAGTGGTTACACTCAATTCTGTCTTTCAGATTTCCTCAAGCATCAGCTTCCTAGATTCTACTACAGTTTGCTCAGTATGGAAACATATTCAAGCATGTGGTATGTCTTAGTTTGACACTTATGTCAGAAAACATTGTGAATCAAGCATTTAAAAAACTACATTTCACAATTTTCACTTGATCTCATTCAGATGTCCAACACAGGAAACTGGATGCATATTCGATATCAGTCTAAGCTTCAAGCCCGGAAAGCCTTAAGCAAAGATGGAAAAGTTTTTGGTGAATCTATCATGATTGGTGTCAAGCCTTGTATAGAAAAAGGAAGTTAATAGTTGCTTTTAGTTCAAAGGCACTCTGCTTTTGGCCTTGCTTTTTATTTTCCCTGATGTGTTAAATTTTTTTTCTTTTGGAATTGCAAACTGTAGGTAGTTCATCTCTATAGATATAGTCTGTTACACATTCACATCAGTTTTTTCTTAAATACGTGCCCACATTTCCTGCTGAGAAAGACCATGATGAGCACTCTCTGTGCTCTTGGGAAGTTACAATGCACACAATTCTATTGCTGTACGAGATGAGGAAGTGAAACCATCATATAAAACACAACTCACATAAGTTTCCTGACTGGAATTTAGGGCCTGCAGTAGATACCTAATGGCAGATTAAGACTGTGGCTGCTCCTAATTGTATCTCTCTATTTTTTATGTGACTATGTGCTTCTGGCTCTTGAATTTATCTTAGTACTTTGGATTGAAAATTTGTTAGCGAGGAAATCCCAATCGTGTTCTCCCACCTGCCCCTATAAAAACATGTCACTCTCTTGTAAGTAGTAGCTGGGGGTAGACATGGCTGTCTTGTAGTCTTAATATTAACATGAGTTATTAATGTCTAGGTATTGGCAATATCCCGACCTTTAACACTTGCAGCCCTTTGCACTGGGTACTGTACATTAGCTTAAGAAAAAACCAGTCATTCCTCAGTCATTCTGCACAGATTATTTTTTTTGGTCTCCTTTAAGGATATATGATACTAAAGAGTAATGTAAGCTTTCTAATGTAAACTATTCTGAGAAGGCAGCCTTAGAAACTGAACTTGCAATTCCTGAAGTTTTAGCAGACTGAAACATTTCTTACACTCAATAAAAAGCTGTGCCCCTACCCAAGCCGTTCTATTCCCTGGGCCACGCAGGCTCTGCTCCAGGCTCCTGTGGGCCTGAGGCGGGTGCCCATGGAGCCCTGGCCCAGTAGGTGCCACATGGTGATTTTGTCAGTGGAAATGTTCATTGGCAAGTGAATGGAAAAGAGGTTTGGCAAAGGGAGGATTTGAATGGTTGTTTTTACAAACTCAATCCTAACAAATCCATATAGGATGGGTTAAAACCCATGCGGACCATCAGATTTTACAAATATCATAGAATGATCAAGTGGAGCAGCTGAGAAAAGTCAGAAAGACAAAAATTGATCCACAGCACACAATTTGATCAATGGTTACATTGTGAAATAGGGCACAATGGAAATTGTTTTTTGCAGCACAAACCTGAGGCTGGCAATTGCCCTGAAAGATGTGGAACAGTATTCTCAGTGCCCAGTGCCCACACAGTGTTCCCAGTGCCAGCTGAGGCTTAAACAAAACCATCCAGACCTGGCATGACCCCTACATGTCAAAAGTAACAAAACACTCCGGTCAACTGATAAGAAACTCAATAAGCTAAGCTGCAACCTGGGGTGTAACAACAGCTCTATACTTTTACCATCAATGTTTTTGGCTGAAGTATCAGTGAACGAGACATCTCCAGGTTCAGAGTTGGCAGTAAATTCAGGGTTATTTATTATAGGTTTAGCTTTTGTAACGTTAACGTGCCTGGAGTGGGGAGAGGGTTGAGCGTGTGTTCTTCCCCACCCTCCTCCACCTTTTGTTGTTTCCCACAGGTGTTCAGTGGGGTTTCCTCCAATAGGTTGTTCAGCGGAGGGAGTGAGACTTCTTTTAAAATGTTTTGCAAGAGCTGCAGTCCGTGAATTAAGCATCTGAGTTGCTTTTATTTCAGGGTTTTAGCAGGCTTTTGCTTCTCATCCTGGAGCAGTTCACCTTAGCGGCTTGCTCCTTTTATTCCACTGACTTGCCTTTTGGACATGATCAAGTTCTGCAGCAAGCAATGCCACTGCCTAGAGCCTTTCTTAACAACCAATCACTTTTTTAATAACCAATCATCTTTTCAGTAGCCAATTTCCCCTTATCCTTTTTTTTATTTTCATCAAGTCCACCGCAGGTGTAGGGAGGCGACTACTAAATTAACCGAGGAAGAATAACAAAATATTTTCCCCTGAAGTTTTCCTATAGCCCCCACAGAGGAAGCTGCATGATAAATACCTAGGCTTGCATAGGGACAACACCATCTCCACAAGGCAGCCGCTACAGAATTGGCCTCAGGACTAAAACTGCCAATTCTAGTTCTCCACAACAAACCACAGACTGGTGGAGTTGCAGAATTGGTTTCAGGACTGAAACCTGCCAATTCTGGCTTTTAACAACAAAACACAAAAAGCACAGGGGCATGGGTCCCCTCCAAACAGGAGCTTGTCAGCTCTGCACAAAACCCCACATAGACAAAGGAATTAAATCCCTAAACCCATTGACCACAATATCCACAATTCCTTCAGAGAAAGATGCTTTCAAACTTCCAAGCCTACCAAATAAACTACAATTCCCACAACCCCTTGAATAATTGAAGATATTTTTGACAATTCTCCCACCTTAGGGAGAAAATTTCAGGTGGATGGAGAGGCCCCCGTCTTTACTAGGAGACACACCTCCTCTCCATCTGAACCCACTTTAAAAGTTAACAAGGGCTCTGGTGTGGTGTGTCCCTGCTACAATGGGAGCCCCTGACACATCTAATAATCCATCTCCATTATCCCCTGGACTTCCTCCTCCTGAGGGTCCAGCTGTTTTTGTGAACATTCCCACTCCCAGTGTCCCTCTGCCCAGCAGATAGCACACTGATTCTTTCCCAGCTGCTGTTTGGCTTGGCTCTCCCCTGCTGAGGAGGGAATGCTTCTGCCACTTCCTTGTAGCCGACCCTGTCCCTTCTATTATGGGGAACCACTTGGGTCCTGGGGCCCTCGGGGCTGTAAAAATTCTGCCATCACCTTTGTCCTTGCTTTCTCCTTTTCAGCATCCCTTTTTACATACACTTGCTGTAGCTTTCTAAGCAGTTCATCCAGGGACATATTCTGCCCTTCCTCTAGTCCTCCCTGATAGTGCCGGTGGGTACTCATTTTCTGCAGCTCAAAGTCATTCGTCTTTCCAGTGAACCAAACAAAATCCTTACAAGAAAATCCTAATCTTCCACCAACAATCTGCATTTCCTGGATTTTCTTTCCTCCTTGTTCTCACTCTCTTTATTACACACCTTATACCACAGCCAGTCCCTGTCCTGCCAAAGTGTCCAAACGTGGCCCCCAGGTCGTGATTCTCCCGCAGGGAACAAGAAGGCAGAGCTGTACTTTATTGGCCACTAAGTTATCTCTACCAGGGGAGGACTGACCTTTTTGGAATCTACTCATTTCTTCAGTTTCCTTTTGTAACACTGACTGGACTTTCATTCCATGAGGGCTTTTATTCCTTTAGAATTATGGTATTATCATCCCTTCACAGAAAAACATTTGCAAACCAGTGGATGGCCATTTTTTTTGCTTCTGTGTTACGTTTTCTAAAGTGACTCTCAGTGGTTGACATTAAGGCAAATGAGTTACTGCTTTGAGTTGGAAGCAACCTTGAAAACCTTTCACGTTGTTATAAATGAATGAGGAGATGGTTGGCTCTCACAATTAAGAGATGAATATTATGTGTACGGTAAGAGAATTTTTATAGCTGTAGAGTTATGTTATTTTTGCATGTTCTCTCCATAGTACTCTTTCCCTTCCCCCCTTATTGCTGTCACTAGTGGGGCATTTAGAGGAGGGAGAGCTTGTTACCAGGAGGCAGAGCATGGCAACACCTGACCTCCAGTCAAGGTGTAAGAAAGTGACTTCCACCATTGGATGGCAGGGAAAGAGTTGACTGACAAAACTTTGAGAGGGGCTAAGGGTATAAAAGGCAGAGCATCCATTTTGTAGATGAGCACGTGGCTTTTGATGGAGACTCGCAGTCTTGTAATTTTTCCTTAATCGCTCTTTGTTGTATTTTTTTAAGGTTCAATAAACCTTTGAAATTTTAAAAGTGAGCCTTGTTTCTCCCAATGTTCTTAGGGCATCTCAATTAATTTGGGAAGTGTGCAGTTTTTTTGAACTACTCGAGCGAGTTGAGCAATGAGAGGAAAAGCTTTCCTGAAGCGAGGATTCTTTAATGCCAGGTTCTTCTGTGTTTTCAAGGTAAAGATGTTTTTGTCCTGTGGCAAATGACTTCAATGAGAAAATAATTCCAGCACGGAGTAAGAGCTTTGGACAGAGACCAAGTGTTGGCAGCAGTTGCTCCAGGTGCTCCGGCCATCAGCCCCTGCAGGAAGGAGCACAGCCCCCAATGCAGGTGGGCTTTGGCTCCCTGTGGCACAGAAGCCCCCCAGGGGCACAGGTCTCTGGGGCAGGAGATGCGCACCAGCGCTGCCAGGGCTCGGGGGGTGGCAGCTCTGCTTGGGCGGGGACTCTGCCACAGCTGCTGCTGTCAGCGCTGCCCGGGCCCCAGGGCTCAGAGCAGCATTCGTGCCCGGGCCCACACGTTCCTTGTGCGTGTCACACCCGCAGGTTTAGGATGGCCACGGGCCAGGACGTGTCCCAAGGAGGCCATGCCAGCTTCTCTGGAAGGCCCCGTGCCCTTCCTGGCGCAGCTGCATCGGCAGCCCTGGGGGCTCCTTCTGCTGCCCTGAGCCCGCAGAGCAGGGCAGCGTTTGCTGATGCTCTGAGCCCTTCCTAAAGATCCTGTGGGGCTGCCTTAGACACCTGGGGACAGGCATTCCTTCCAGCCTGGACCACTTTGGCTGGGCTGGGGGCGGCCCCAGGGCAGGCGGCAGTGTGTGCAAGGGCCCTGGATGGCACGCTGCAGCACGGTCACCGTGCCATGGAACGGAACCCGGTGTCCAAGGCCCCTTTGTGACACGTGGGAAATAGAAGCTTGCCCGGGAGCTGGGAGCACGCAACGGGGCACAACGGGATAGAGCAGTGCTGTGAGGAGCCCCCGCACAGCACGCTCGTTCCCATCTGAGCCCGAGCTTTTCCGCAGCCTTGTTCCTGCAGCTGAGCTCGAGGCCAGAGCACAGGACTCGGTGAGCCGTGGCCTTGCGAGGCTTCTATTCTGCAGCTGCCCTCAAGGGCAGAGCGCGGGACTTGGTGCCCCGGAGCTTTCCCAGGGCACCTCTCCCACAAGTAGCTCCAGTCAGAGACATGGAGCAGAGACCCCCGAGAGTGCCCAAGATGGCCTGGGTGGAGGAGATGGAGGAGGAAGAAGGCCCTGGAGCTGCCCCAGCACAAGAGACTGAGGAGGTGGTGCCATTCCAGCCACCACAGGAGGGTGAGTGGCTGAGCTGGGTTGCAGGGCTGGAGCCTGCAGCCAACTTGGCCCCATCCCATCCCATCCTATCCCATCCCATCTCATCCCATCCCGTCCCATGCCATGCCATGCCATGCCATGCCATTCCATGCCATGCCATGCCATGCCATGCCATGCCATGCCATGCCATGCCATCCCATCCCATCCCATCCCATCCCATCCCCTGGGGAAATGCCCATGGACAGGACAAAAGAGGGCCTGGGCAGACACCCTGCAGTGGCCGTGCTCCATCCCCTAGGGCATCATGGGGCTCTCCCTGCCTGGGGGGTGCAGGGCTGGGCTGTGTTCTCCAGCCTCTCCTGCAGCCCCTCAGCTCTGGCTGCGCTCGCTCTTTGCCAGATGCAGCCCTGGAGCGCACACAAGAGCAGGAATCCAGCCGTGGCCGCTTCCGCAGCACAGCGCAGGTACCTGCAGCCACCCCCACCTGGGCTGGGCCTGCTGTCCCTGCTCAGCCCAGCACCGTGTGTGCAGCACTCCATGCAACATCCCCGGCTTCCTGCACTTCTCCTACAGTTCATCTGCAAATTCATGAGGAGAATGCAGGAGGAAGAGACCATCGCCATGGGCACTGGGCTCCAAGCATACACGCCCATGTTCCAAAGCAAGACCAGCGCTGCCCTCCTGTGCATGCTTGTAGAGAAGGTTTTTACTATCCAGACCAAGTAAGCAGCCTGTGGGAAGGGTTTGATCCTGCCAGGAATTGCTTGGCCTCCCAAGCCATGACTGCTGGTTGCTGTGAGCCTTTGAGGCCACATGGCAGTGCGCGGGGAAGGGAAGCACTTCTCTGGGCAAGCTGGGAACATTGCTCCCTCTGGCAGCTTCCCAAGTCTCCCTGTGCCTTCTCCAGGTGCCCGCCATGGTGAGGTTCATCCACCAGTGGCTTGTGGCCAATGACTGTGCTGAGCCCAGGCTGGACGAGGCCCTGCTGGACCTCACAGAAGCACAGCCAGATGACGCAGTCCTGACACTCCTGCGTGTGGCCCCGTCCTGTGACAGGTATGGGGCCCACCTGCCCAGAGAGCTCAGGCCTCCCCAGCCCATCACCCTGTACAGCCTGTCCCAGGTGTCTGAGCAACAGAGACTTCCAGGGCCCTCTGGCTGCTGCCTTTCCCAGCCCTGGCACGTCAGCCCCATAGCCTGCTGCCATGCTCCCTCCCTGCCCCTCAGGGCTCTGTCCCCACAGGCCTGGGCTGCCTGGCTGCTGCTGGCCAGGGCCAGTGGGCAGAGGCAGAACTGGCAGCCAGCTCAGCTCCCCCCGGTGCTGTGTCTGAGACCCCACCTGAGACAGAGCTCTGACCCCGCAGAGCTGCCATGGCCATGTGGAAGACCATCATGGGCTCAGCCAGGACTGCGGAGCTGGCACAGCTGATCTTCCTGGATGTGCTGGGGAGCTGGCCAGAGTACAGCACGTGCACCTCCGATGGGGACCAAACAGCTGTCTTTGGCCTGGCTGTGAGTTTCTGCAAGTGGCCTTTGCTGGCCCCAAGGCCACGTCTCCAGAGCTCTCCATCCTCCTTCCCCCACTGCATCTGCTGGCCTGAAACCTGGCCCAGGGGCAGCTTCAGGCCCAGCAGGCCCCGTGCTCCCTCTGCCTCTCTCCGGGCCTCTCCCTGCCACGCTCGGGCCCTGCCACATGGACCCCTGGGCACTGAGTGCTGTCCCGGGGGGCTTTGTCCTTTGCAGGCAACCGTGGTGATGTGGAAGATCCTGCAGGTGCCCTGTCTGCCACGGATATTGAAGGTGTATTTCCCCCGCCTATTTGTGCATCTGCTCTTCCAAGTGTTCTCCAGCACAGAAGAGATGCCAGAGGAGGTCGATGCCTTCTGGAAGGGATGCCAGCAAGAGCACAGCCTTGCCACCAGACCCAACAGGTGCTCCATCCCACTCCTCCTGTCCCTGCCATGTGGCCTGCCAAGGAGCCAGTGCTGCCAGCGTGACCTGGCCTTTGCTGTGCACACAGGTTTGCAGTGCGCACCCTGAAGTGCCTGCTCTGCCTTCTCCGCTGTGAGCATGTGGTGGTGGCAATGGAACGCAGGTGTGGCTGGGACACGCTGCTCTCTCTGGACAGCCATGACTTTGCCGTGGCTCTGCTGGCCAGGTGAGAGCCCCTTCTCCCCACTGCCTCTGACATTTGTGCTCTGTTCCCAGGTGTCCCCCAAACTGCCCATGATCATGGGCCAGAGGGCCTTGTCACTGAAGGACAGCCAAGCAGACTAGAAAAGGCTGGCAGAGGAGGGTGCCCATGAGCGACCAACTCCCAAATGGCCCACGTCCCCTTGCTGAAGGGTGGTGGGGAAAGATGAGAACTCTGAGAGTCACTCCTGGGAGAGATTTGCCCCACTGGCTCAGGGTCTTGTTTCCTTTTTCCTCTCTTTAGAGAAATTTGCCAGTCAGCCGTACACTTCTGTTCCGGGATTGCATTCTACCTGCTCGCCCTGCTCGGCCAAGAGATGCCATCCTGGGATTTCCCTGCCCTGGCATTCCTTGTGGAGGTGAGCCTCAAGGCCAGCACTGCCTCCCAGCTCTCTGCCCTCTCGTAGGCACAGCTGCCAGGATGGTGCCTGTGCCCTGTGCTGCTGCCTGGGCCCAGCCCTGTGCAGTTCCGGGCTCCTGCCGGCCGGCTCCCTGTCAATGCCCGGTGCCTTTCAGGTCCTCGAGTGCCTGGACTTGAGGGAATGCAGTGATAGTGTTCTGGAGATCATGGCACAGAACCTGCAGAGTGAGCACAGGGCCAGGCGTTACTTGGGACTCAGAGGCCTGCTAGTGCTGGGCAAGAATCCCTTGATGGTGAGAAGGGGGCAGTGGCTGAAGCCGTGCAGGCAGCGTGGGGCTGGGCAAGGCAGTCGCTTGGCCTTGCCTGTGCTTGGGGCGCTGGGGCAGCTGCTCCCAGCTCTCCTGCCTCTTGCTTCACTTCAGCTGCCCCAGTGCTTTGGGACAGGCCTTTGGTCTCTGGGCCCTGCGGCAGCAGGCTTGCCTTTCACAAACTTGTGTTCCGCACAGGCTGAAAAAATGGGGAGCCTGACTGAAAGTCTTGTGGAGCTCCTGCAGGAAAATCATAGCGACATGATCAGGATGACCATTGTTCTACTGCGATATTTGCTCCTGGATAATGGTGCCCCAATAGCCACCCCCATTGCCCTGCAGCTGGCTGAGGCGCTCCTGCCACTCTTTGACCACGTAAGGCTCTGTGCCCACAGCCTCGGCCACCGGCTGCTGCCCGGACACTTGGTGCCCTGTGCAGATGCAGGCCTGTGCCCTGGGGGGCCTGAAGCAGCTGATGCTGAGGTCTTTTGCCCTTCCTCTCATACAGGATGATATCCAGGTGCAGCTGAACTCCATGTGTGTCTTTCAAGAGATGCTGGACTTATTAACAGAAGATGGAAGAAAGGCCCTGAAGTCCCACGTGCGCCAGAGCCTGGTGCCACTCTACTTGCACTGCCAGGATGAGAATCAGATTGTTGCTAAGGTGACGACCTGTGGCCACCTGCTGTCCCCCTGGGAGGGGACTGGGCTGCCTCCTGCCCTGGCACCTTGCGGGCTGCAGCCTCCTTCAGGCTGTGGCACTGGGATGCTCCTGTGCCCTGGCCTGTGGGGCCATCTGTGCCCCTCTGCTGCTCTCCAGGCCTCCTGTGTAGTACTGCATTCTTCGGCCAGATTCCTAAAGAGGAGGAATCTCGAAGAAATGCTCCAGGTGGATCAGACATGGAGGTTTGGCGAGTGCCTGGTAAGAGGAGCCGAGAACCCCCAGGCTCAGCCTGGAGAAGGCCCCTGAGGGCGGCGCTCAGTGTGCGGGCCGGGCAGCTGTGCCCCTGCCCGCTGCTGCAGCCAGAGGCCGCGGGGGCTCTTCTCCAGGCTCCCGTGGGCCCCAGCCGGGTGCCCATGGAGCCCCGGCCCGGCGGGGCTGCGGGCCGGCACCGCGGCTCCTCGGGCAGCAGCCGGCCCTCTGCCCCCTGCCCTCGGGAGCCCTTGGCCAGCGGCTGCTGGCCGCGCCTCAGGCCTGTGCGGCCAGGGGAGGCCGGGGCCGGGCGCAGGCAGCGCCCGGCCCAGGGGCTGAGCCCGCGCCAACCCTTCCCTCCTGCCGCTCTCTGCAGCTGGTAGAGGACAGGAGCAGAGCGGCCGAGCACCTGCGCCGGGCCCTGCGCTACCTGCGGAGCCCACAGGAGCCCCTGCGAGAGGCGGCCGTCAGGTTCATGGGTGAGCCACGAGCCCGGGCTCCCCCCCCGGCCCGGCCCGCCGCAGCTCGGCCCCAGCCCTGCCTGCTGCCCCGGCAGCGCCAGCCCGCCCGGCGCCGTGGAGCCCCGCCCGGCCTGGGCATTGCTGCTGCCGCCCTCTGGCAGCCGTGCCCTGGGGCGGCAGCGTGCGGCAAGGGCCCGGGCTGAGCCCTGCCGGGCCAGCAGCCCGTGTGGCCACAGCGCCGGCAGCGCCGCCGGCAGGGAGCTGTGCCGCTGGTGCCCTGACAGGCTCTGTGTTCACAGGCATGGCCGGGCGGCACCTGAGGGGGCAGCAGCAAGAGCTGCAGCTGATCTGCACTGGTGAGTGAGGCCAGCGGGCTGACAGCGGGGGCTGCCGGGGACAGCTGCAAGCCCTGCCCCGGCTGCGGAGGGCTCTGCTCCCGAGGGCAGAGGGCAGAGCACCCTGAGATTTCAGGGCCTCGTGGCCCATTCTTGGCCAGCAGCTCCAGGCTGATCCCCTTGCTCCTGCTCCATGGCAAGAGCCGGCTGGGAAGGCTCTAGCAGCAGGCTCTCCTTGGCTCCCCACAGATCTGGGATCTGACCTTGGCTCTGTTATGTTTGCCCAATTATCCCATCATAAAAAACCAAACAATATTTGAGATAGCAGCAATTTTAATTGAATAGTTTAGAAAATATATCTTGACAATATAATTTGATTAAAATAAGGGATAATTTGGTTCCAATAATAGCGCGTAAGCAAAGGATAACCGCGGGTCATGGAGTGCAGGACCCTTGCCACCTCATGTACGAGCTTTCCAAGTGAAGATTCCCCCCTTTTATGCCATGTGTCAATGTCATCTCCTCCCATTTTCGATTCATCACACTTCTACCTCCGCCCTCATCACCACCTTTACCGCGCATGCTCCACCACTTGTTTTGGTTGTCGCACAAGCCTTTGGGGGTCATTTTTTGATGAAGGCCTCTCTTCTTCCTCAATGTCCTTTAATTCACCTTTGGGTTACACATGCGCACTAAGCCAGTACAATGTAATCCAAAACTAACATTTAAGCATCAAAGCAATAAATCTCTTATAGCTGGCATTTTCCTGGGACCCAACCAGAGTTTCCCTTCTTTCTGTTAATTTTTAGTAACTGTTATCTCCTGCATTTTCCTCCTGTCCTTGAACATCTGCAGGGAGGGGGCGGTGGAACCCCTCCTCTCCCTTTTTTCTTGGCATTACAACTTTTAACTGTTTTATTATTCTTTCCAAATATTAATTACTGCATCAATATTGATTACTGTCTCAATTTTGTCAGCACAAATCATACCTATTTACCAGAGCTCTGTTCCTCTCTCTTGCAGCCCTTGAAAGCCTGACAGAGGACATGAGCAGTGCTGTGTCAGAGCTGGCATTTCAAACACTGCATGTCCTCTGAGCAACAGCCAGTGGGCGATATTCCATCTTCCAGAGGCTGCACGATCAGCTGCGCAGGGCATGGATGACTCGGCCTCGTCTGTCACGGCTCGGCTGGCTGCACTGCTGGAGCTCTGAGGAGAGCTGATCTGGGAGGCTCTCTTTGCTGGGGCAACCTGAGCCAGCGGGGTTTTTTAGTTTTCTTTAAGATTTTTCTGTTCTTCCATTCTATTTTTTATCCTATGTAAATATAGACTGTGTTATAATGCAAAGAATCTCAGGAGACTTTTTTTGCTGCCCAGGGTCTGTAGGGCAGAGGGGAAGAGGGGGAAAAGGGTGCTTATGCTCAACCTGCTGCCCAGGCATGCGGTGGGCAAGGGGAAATGGCCAGAAGCCCCTTGGCCTTTGGTGGTTCTGCTGAAGCCTTTGTGCTGCCCACAGAGCGGCTGGGCAGGGGCCGGAGCTGCGGGGATCCCTGCCAGAGCGGTGCCTGGAGATGGCCACAAGCCCTGTGCCAGGCAGGAAGCACCATCCGTGTCCTCCCGCCCGTGTGCTGCTGGCTGCCTTGCTGAGGGCTCCCAGGTGCCTCTGGATGAGGCTGCTCTGGAGCTGCTGTGGGGCTGCGGCGCTGCTGCCGGGCAGCTTGGCTGGGCTGGGGCAGGGCCTGAGGGGCTGGGGCGCTGGCAAGCCCTGAGCAATGGGCTGTCAGAGGCCACAAGCAGCCCCCTGGCAGCCGCCGCCTTGCTCCTGACAGCCGGCTGCTCTGGCACTTCCTCAGTGGGCAGTGTGAGGGACCCCCTGGAATCAGGCGTGGAACCCTGGTCCCGGCCTTTCAGGGCTGTGAGGCCAGGAGTTGTGGGGCTGGGCGTGTGCCCTCCCTGTGCTCCAGACTGGAGCCCCCGGCCCCTCAGCCTTAGGCATTGAGCTCCACTGTCTGCTGTCCGAGTCTTGTTCCTGTTGCTGTGGGGGAGGCCGAGCTTTGTGGCTTTAGGCCCCATTGAGCCAGAAGAGCAGCAGCTTTGAGCCCAGAGGGGCCATAGAAAGGCCATCTGGACAAAGGGCATTGCTGGCATTCCCAGGGCAGGGACACATGAGAGCGGCAGGCACTTTCGGATGCCACGCTGGCTTTGCACTGGGTCACCTCCCTGTGTGCAGGGCTGGCTCTTTGCTTTGCTGTCCTTGGCCTTTTACCGTCGTGCTCCTTTGGCTGCCTGCAGTGAGGGGCAGCCCTGTAAGGAGGGTGAAAGGCCCTGTCTCCAACATCTCAAGGGGGAAATGGAGCTCTCCCGGCCCTCAGCCCATGCTGTACGCAGAGCAGAGCCTTTTCCCCAGCCCTGGCTTTCTGCTTGCTGCTGGCCCCTGGCCACCATGACCCACTGCACTCGCTCTGAGTCACCCACAGGATGGCTGGTGCCTCTTGATTTGCTGACGGGACGTGAGGGTCATGAGACAAAGGTGGGTGTCCCAATGCTGAGGGCACATGGGGTCACTGAGCAGACTTGAGGCTTCCCCAGCAGGTTGCAGGTGCCTTTCTGTCACTGAAGGGAAGGCAGATGCCCCGTGGGTCGCTGAGGTGTCATGACAGTCTCTGAATGGGATGCAGATGCCCTGCATGCCACTGAGGCCAGCGAGAGTCCCTGAGGGGAGGCGGGTGTCTGTCGTGTCCCTCAGGGTGAGGCGGTGTCACTGAGAGAAAGGGAGGGGGACACGGGCACGCCGCGTGTGGCTGAGCGCACCTGCCGCTGGCTGAAGGGACGCCAGGGCCGCTGAGGGGCCGTGGGCTCGCCCTGAGGGACACGGCAGGGCCGGGCCGCTCCCCGCTGCGCCGCCGCCGCCCGCTCCCCGCCGCAGGGAGCGTTTCCCGCCCAGGCGCGGGCGGCCCCGCCCCGCCGCTCCCCTCAGCCGCGGGCGGCAACTCGAACCCGCTGGGGCCGCCCCGCGGGGCCGGGCGCCGGGCGGCCTTGCAGAAGCCCTGGGGGAGCTGTCCTGGGGCTGCCCTGCGCTCATACACACCGAGGAGCATGGGCCAGCCTTGCCTCAGCACCAGGGAGTGTTTCACTTGGCCAGGGGTAAAGCTGCGGTAGCTTCCCGGGAGAGAACTTCATAGCACAGGAATGCTGGAATTACCTGGTGCCACCTGTAGGGCACGGAATGAACATTTGGGCTTTCCAGTTGAGGTAATCACTGGACTGTGAGAATAATGAAATCAGAGGTGAACTGTCGAGTACATGTAGTAGATATTTGAGCAGGAAAATTTGAGGTGATCTCTAGGGAAAAAAATTACTTTTGAGGAAAAGTCTGAGTAATTTCTAGAGGGCACATGGAGATCATTTTGTGACAAAACCTGAGGTAAATGTTAGGGCAAAGACAGAACATTTGGGGGTAAAATCTCAGGTTCTCTGGCTTCCCACTGCCTCACCCCATGCCCCAGCAGGGGAGCTTTGCCCTCCCTGTGCCCAGCCAGCCCAGCCTGGGCACCTCAGGGGTGCCCCCACCCTCCTGCTGAGGCCCGGCCTGGAGGGCTCTGCCGCAGGCCTGGGAGACGCTCTGGGGAAGCGCCAGAGCAGCCGGGTGCCAGGGACAAGGCGGCTGCCTGGGGGCTGCTTGTGCCCTCTGACACCCAATTCCTCAGGGCTTCCCAGCGCCCTGGCTCCTCAGGGGCCTCCTGGTGTTCTGCCAATTGACTGAGGTGATTTAAAGGACACATCACTGGAAATAATGGTCTTCTTTTACTGTGAATATGAAGGAACCACAATGTAAGATGATACAATCAATAAAAAATGTGAGCTTGGTTTTAGTGACAAGCAAAAACAAGCAAGGTAGTGCCCCTAAATCAGTACTGTAAGAGAGAAAGGAGAGCGATTTAGAAAGATGCATCACCAATTGCCTAAATTGTTTCTCGTCTTGCAGATCTGCACTTGCTGGGGAGCCACATTTTACACCAAGGACCTGGGGAACCATTCCCAGCAATTGGGAAAATCCTAGGTGCTCCACCCACCCATAGATGAGGTCTCCAAATTTGCCCCGAAAGCTCTGTCTTTCTCCCTTCTGCTGCTTTAATTGTTTGTAATGATTTAATAAGGAGAACTATTCTTCCCTGCAGCAAACACAGGCATGTGGTATTTTATTACCTTGATTAGGACCCCTGTTTGGAATTTCTTTGCTGTGTTTCCTTCTTTGCAGGCTTGGTCCAAAACTTGGAGAAGTCAGTGTGAGAACTGGACTTTGTGCTGTCAACATTCTGAGTGTCGAGCCAGCACCAAATCCATGCAATTCTGTGGGAAGAAAATCATAAGGACAAATGGCATGATTTAAACAAGGAAATGCTCTTGGCTTTGGCATTTAATGTGCACAAATGCACACCAGGAGAGGAAGAGCAAAGCAGGTACAAGCTCCCAGTGCTTGCAGAAGAATGAATGAAAATAACTTCCTGTTTAGGCTGGAAATCAGGAGAAAATTTGTACCCGTCAGAAAGATGTTGAAGTGGAGCAGCTGCCTAGTGACAACAGACAGGTGGAGAAGTGAAACCCCAAATTAAAGGCTTTTAATGTGGAGTTGTTTGGATGTTTGGGTCTTTAGAAGCAGGTCTTGTGAGTGCCATGGGCAATGCAGGTGGCTTCCCAGGGGAGCATCCCTGTCCAGTGCCAGGGATCTGCTGCCCTGGTCCCACAGAGGGATTTGGGTTGTACCTGATGGCCCAGCAGAGCTTGGGGAAATCCTCCATGTTTTTTGGATTTGAATGGCATTTGGGTCAAATCCAGTTTCTCCTCTGAGGGATGGAGTCTTGAGCTCTCACAGGTTTTGCTTGAACATTTCTTTCATCTGCCCCCCACCCCAAACACCCCAGCAGATCCCCTGCTCCTGCCACTCTGTGTCTCCCACAGCTGGGATCCTCAGAACTTTTCCCTTACACTAAAAGAACTGGAAATTGGCTGGGTTTTGTTGCCTCTTGGCAACAAAATTGTCTCCTATTGTGCAGCTCGGGGGGAAAGAAACCTCTTCCTGCCTTCAGTCTGCTGCAACCAAGTGTTTTGTTCCTCTTTGTGAAGAGCTAGGAAGAAACACTTCTTTTTAAGATGAGGGAGCCCAATTCAATTCCCTTAGCATTTTGAGCAAAATAACCAAGTGATTTATGTTGAAAGTCACTCCAAAATTTGGAAGAGATCTTTTTAGAAAATATTTCTCTTGGTGACTGATTAGGAGTGGGTATGGGAAGAAACTCTTTGCATTGAACCATTCAAAGCAGTAATTTCTTCCCAAAAAGTAGATGTAATTCCATGTTTTGGGTGAAACAAAGTAAGTACTAGTGGACCAAAGGAGCTTCAAGCTGATCTCTATTTGCTGCCAATGACTGAATTAAATGCACAGGGTTCCTGTCAGCTCTGCCAGACAAAATGTTGCATTTGGGTTCTTGGGGGTTTTGTCAGAAATCTTTGTAGCATGAATAGTTCATGGACTTCTCTCTGCTGGCTTCAGCCATTCCTGCTGTCCATCATATCTTGCTATTATAAGGCAGCTCTTTTCATTATGTTGTCTTTTGATCCAGATATCTGAGCCTTTTTCTGCTTCTAGTGCCAGTTTTCAGTAGGACAAACATTTTCTTATCTGCGAGTGTATTCAGTGGTGGCCACACAAGTGAAGGCAAGGAGCTGGCAGGTGATAATTGATGAAACTTTCTATCATGGGAAAAACCTCAGCATTCAATTTCCATCTCCTTAGAAATCTCTATTTCTTTTCTTGTCTCTTGTGCTCTTTGTGGCTGGTCTGAGGTTAGTGCTTGGAAATGCATTGATACGGATTCCAATTCTTTTGAGAGAGAATAATCTTGTACACAAAGCCAAATAAATTTAACTTTTCAATATTAGAGCAGTGTGACATCCAGGTTGGGGACCTGGCAGTGGTTGGTGCCTGGCCAGCCTCAGAACACAGAGTTTGTCCGATTTAGGTGAAATTTCATTCATTGGAGACAAAGTAAAATTGCCTCTTATTTGCTCAGCACTAAAAATCCATCTGAAGCTCATTGCCAAGACTTGCTGCTGAATGATGGGATTAAGCCCTGCAATGGCACCATGAAATGAGAGACTGGGAGAGGAATAATAAAAAATGCCATTTCCAACCATGTGCAGGCCCTGATGTCCTGCTGTTGGCTTGGTGCTCTCAAAGGGGCAGATTTTGATGGTTTTAGAGGCACTAAGCTGGGCAGTGAAATGCACCTCAGGCAGCAATTGCATCTCTAGTGTCTGCAAGTGCCTTCATCTCCCTTCCTGCTCCTCAGAACTGAAATTCTGCAAGGACTGAGTGAATCTGGGGCTTTGGGAAGGCCCAGTAGTGACAGATTTTGGTGAGATTTGAGTCAGGAGATGGAAGCAGCAGCAGAAGGTGCTGTAATCTTCATTCTTGTGCTCCTCTTCATGCTGATGCAGTGTGAAGGAGGCAGGGATTCCATCAAGCACCTTCTGTAGCTCCTGAGGGAAAAAAACAAGTGGCAAGTTCTTTATTTGGTTAGAGTTTCAGGCTGTGCTGCACCTCAGGGCCAGGCTCTGCCTCTCTCTGCTCCAGCTGGTGCTTCCAAGCTGTCCTCTCTGGTTTTGATTTGCGAACCACCTCTCTGACCAGCTTCCACTTTGCTTTAAAAAATTCAGCACCACGTTTGTGGCTGAACGGGTCCCAGAGCTGGGGAGAAGGATTTGAGATGCAATTTGCATCACAGAGTTGTTACAGCGGGGAAAATGTCGCATCCCTCCTGTGCCTGGAGCTGCTAATCTTGTTCTGAACATTGAAAACCTCTTCAGCTTCTCTCATTATACCTAAATTTGATTACTGCTTTGATTTGACACCTCTTTCATGCGGGCTTTTCCTCTCTCCTTGGCTGGAATTGTCAGGCCTGAAAAGAGAAATTTTGTCAAGCCTTGGGACAGTTCCCATTTCCTATCCCTGCTCCTAATGCTGCTTTTAATTATCTTGGGAAGCTGAGCAAGAGGGGAAAATGGGAGAAGTTTAGTGAGAGGAAAAGTAAGGCCCAGAGACCAAAGTGTAAATGCAGATTCTGGGTTACCAGAGTCTGCAGTGTTGTGGGGATCTGGGCCGTGCACACTGATGTTTTTCTCTGTGAATGGCTGATTCCTTCTGTATCTTCTGAAATTCCTGTGCATTTGGGCTGGTGCTGGAACTGCAGCCACACAAACTCCCCGTGGAGCTGTGTGGGACACAGTGGGAATCATTGATTTGCTGCTTTGGATGAAAAGTTGTGACATGAACCTCAGTGTCAGGAAGGTGGCGCGTTAATGCTGCTGCTGTCAGACAGTGCCCACACACCGTGTCTGGAGACAGCTCAGGAGAAGATGAAGAAAAACCAGGATTAAATCCCATGTGCCACTGAACTCTCTCAGAGATAAACTGCTTGGAGTGAAGTCTGTGAAGTGACTGGGCAGAGCTGGATGAAAGGGACAGCTCTGAGAAGTGTGTGGTACGGCAGTGATGTCCTAATACTGATCTTTGCACAGAGATGAAAAAGTATCAGTTTGCATGGCCTGAATGTCTGGGTCTGGAAATTGTGTGTTGCAGAAGCTGTGCTGAGCTCCTCTGGCTCTGAAATATCATCTCTACACCTTAGCCAGGAACAGCATCAGAGTTCTGAGCAGATTAATAAAAATCAATCATAACCCAGAAGCAAACCTTGGCAATACACATCTGTGGCTGGTGAGGACACCAAAAGCTTTCATTACTGTTCTTGGAGAATGACTTCAGCAATAAAAATCCTCTCTCTTGGCATTAGAATGCTTTAGTTTCAGCTCTTGCCCCAGACTAACAATGTCAAGTGTTTCTCTGGGTGCTTGGGGGTAGGTTCTCCCCCATAGCTCTCTGCAGGTTGGTGCTAATTCAAGATGTTCTGTCAGGTTCAGATGTTTTGGTGCCTGACCAGGGAGTGCAGAACAGGGATTCCAAGTGCTGACATTTGCTGTACTAGAAAGTCCCAGGGACAAATTTTTGCCAATTAACACCTTTACCTGGGAGGATCAATTCCTGTTGTGCTTGTACCAGAGTCTGGGCACAAAGGGCGTTTCCAAGGGCAATCTTGGTCCATGTAGGGCTGAGGCTCTGCAGGCTGGTCCAGCCCCTCTGGGTGCTCAGGAGCAGGGGTTGCAGTGCACCCTCATTAGCCCTGGGGCTGCCCAGGGAAGAGCCATGGCTGAGGCTCTGCAGGAGCAGGCAGGCTCAGCCCTGCTCCAACATGGGATCCCATGGCACAGGACACGCTGGGATTTGCCCCTGCAGCTCCCCAGTGTGTCCAGAGAAACTGCAGGGAGAGGGTGACCTCAGTCAGTGGGACCCCTCTGTGCACAGGGACCCTCACTCCTGGGCTGGCTGTGCCAGCTCCTCCAGGGACCTCCAGCCCTGGAAACCTGGAGCAAGTGGAAACCACAACTTTGCAAATGCTGCCTGTGCCCAAAGTAAATGCAAAGAGAACTGGGATGTGAAAAAGAAAATTTGTTTATTTCCAGAAGAACAGCAACAATACCAAACACTTTTACAACATAAGAATATTTGTAACAACAGCAATCCATGGAACATATATACAGAAGAACCTATCTAGTAAAAATATATGAAACATATTTACAGAAGACAAAAAAAAGTCCTAAATCCTATCCCTGAAGAGAACAAACTGTAAAACATATGTACAAAAGGGTGGCATTCCTGTCTGGAATGTCCATCAGTCCTGGACGAAAAGCAAGTGTGCCATGGTCACTCCAGTCAGGCACAGAGGGCTCTTCCATGTGCCCCCAGGCTGGCACATGCTGGCACAGCAGGACTTTGCTGCCAGAGCTGAGCCTGGCTGGGTCTGGGCTGGAGCCCGTGTGGCCCAGAGCGAGCGCAGGACAGGCTGCGGATGGCACCAGACTCCAGCGCACGGGGTGCCACGTCCCTGAGCAGGGACCAGCCCAGCTCCAGCCTGGCAGCAGGGGACCCACTCTGCCTGTGGGGACCACATGCCTGTCCTGCTGCTGGCATTGGTCTTCATGCCAAGATCACAGCCTCTTCCTTATCTTTTTAATCAATGTCCATGTCTTCAATATATTCTTCCATTTCCACTTCCATCTCCTCTTCCACATCTATATCCACCTCCATCTCTTCCTCTCCAGTGTCTTCCTCCATCTCCACATCCTCCTTTGTATAAGTCTGGATATCCACCTCCATCTTTTCCTCTCCAGTGTCTTCCTCCATCTCCACATCCTCCTTTATATAAGTCTGGATATCCACGTCCATCTCTTCCTCTCTGTCTGTGACAGCCTGCAGAGGTGGCAAAACCTCAGAGTGGGGTCCCTGTCCCACACCATCCCACAGAGCTGCACCCCACCTGGGCAGCTGGCGGTGTCCCCCTCCATGGAATGGCACCATACCTTCCTCAGGACAAACATAAGCATCCTGCAGTGGTGGATGACAAAATCCAGGCACTGGGGAGCTCTCAGGACTGATGGAGGGAGCAGGTGACAAGAAGGGTGGCAGGGGTGGACAGGAGCAGAGTGCAGCGTGGGCTGACACAAGGGCCAGTGGTTGAGTTGTGCTCTTTGCTGGGTGCTGGCAGTTCCACCTGGAACGGGGGATGTGACATCACAGTTCCCAGGAGTCCAGGGCCAACTGAAGTGGGCAGCGGGGATCCCTGGATGGTTGGGCTTGGAAGGGACCCTGAAGATCATCTTGTTCCAAGCTGAGCAATCTTCCCCCAGGCCTTGGGGGAGCCCTGTTGCCAAGGATGGGGCACCCACAGCCTCTGTGCCCAGCCTGGGCCGGTGCCTCACCACCCTCAGTATAAAACAGCAGCTCCCTTAGATCCAGCTTCAATCAGCCTCCTGCACTTGAAAGCCATCCCCCTTGTCCTGTCAGCAGAGGCCCTGTTGAACACTCTGTCCCCTTCTTTCCTGTGGGACCCTTCCAGTCCTGCACAGCCACAGTGAGGCCTCCCAGCGTCTCCTCTTTCCAGGCTGAGCATCCCCAGCCCCAGCTGGACAGCAGTCAGTCACATCAGGGGATGTCAAGGCTGAAGGGTAGCAAATAGGAACTGAGAGATGGAAGCTTTAGACCAAGGTTTGCCTCTAAATTGTACAAAATTAATAACAGTGGAGGGAAAAGTGGTGGGACACTTGTTCTGTTCTAACTGGTGAATTTTATTTTATTTTTTCTTCTTTTCTGTCATGCTGACCCAGGTTTTTCTGTTGGAAAGGAAGCTTGGCACAATGTCCACTGTCTTCTCCATTTCTGAAACACCAAGCAGAGTCTGGACAGGCTGATGATGCAGAGTAAAACCTGCAAATCTACTGGTGATCCTGAGCCTGGGGGTGCAGCTAAACCCAGGCAAAAGGAATTTCTGGAAAGTTGAACCTGGTTTCCATTTTCTTGAGTTTGGCTATGCCAACCTAACCAGTCATTTATAAAAAAGCAAACAAATAGCTCAAACCAAAACAGACAAAACCCCAAATAAACAAACCCACACAAACCAATCAAACAGATAAAAAACCCCAAATAAAACCAAAGGCAATGAGGAGTTAGTATTAGTTGTGAGGATATCACAGCAGGCAAATGGCTGCTTCCCACAGGATCACCATAAAAAGCCACATCTAACAGCTGCTCCAAAATATAGCCAACAGGAGAAAAATAAAAAGTGATTCATGGCAACTTTGGGGCCAGCTCCACATGAAGGTGAAGGATGAGCCCTGGTACAGATCCAGCATTCCCCACCCTCCAGGCTGCTGTTTGCTCCTGATGAAAGACCCTTGCAGGACTGTGGCCCCTCTCAGTGCAGTGTAAATCATTGCCACAGCTCTCAGCTGAGCCACTGGCATTGCCAGAGTGAGATCCAGGCACCATCCTGAGCATCTGTGGAAGCTCTTGAGCCTCTTCATGCCTGGAACCACAAAACACCTCAGGCTCTCCCTGGACTGGCTTTTCAGGGGAGGTTTCCATATCCCTGGGAGATCTGTTCATCCCTCAACATGTCTGACTTTGTGTACAATGATGCATTTGGGTTCCTCCCTTGCTCCTGTGTGCCAGTGAGAAACCATCCATGTGAATGGAGGATGTTGTGAACAGGAACATTTATTCCTGGATTGCCATTTTGCTTCACTGTCACTCAGCTGAGCATTGTCCTTATCTGCGGTAACCGTGACTTTAAAAATCCCGCCTGCGCCGCCGTTCCCGCCTGCCAGCCGACGGAGCGGGCGGGGTGCGCGGTTTCGCGGCTCGGTGCGCGGGAGCCGCTCTGTCGGCAGGGACGCGCTGGATCGGCGTTCAGCTCTGCCAGAGGCGGACAAAAAGGCACGGCACCTGTAATAAGTAGCAATACGTTTGTTCATTAATTTAATCAATGGCTAAATAATTATACAATATCAAAGCAATAACTAAATAGCTAAAAACGCTTGATTTTTAAATGTATAGCCACATATGGTTCACATATAGTTGCTTAGCTTGCAGGAATCGTATAGTGCTTTGGGAATTCCATGGTAAATAAAAGTTCACCTAGAGGTCACAGAGGAGAGCTGTAATAACAATCCCTAAACTCACAAGAATTGCTTAGGCTTGCGGGAATCGTATAGTGTTCTGAAAATTCCACTGTATAGGTATGCCTTATTAGGAAAAGTTCACTCAGCGGTTAAAAGAGGAAGACTTGGAGCCTTCATCCCACGACCACCAGAAGGCAGAAAAAGACCCCCTAGCAACTGAACGAGCAAGCGCAAAAGACAGACCACGTCATCCCTGGACCCGGGAGGAAAAGGCAATAAAAGGTGGACTTTGGGGATAGGAACGGTGCGAGCCTAGAGGAGCGGAGACTCCCGGCTGCCCAGCGCTGAACTTTGCTTATTCTTGCTTGCATAATAATAGTAATAAATTTATAATTGTATGATCCTTGAATCCAGTGAATTCATTTATCACCCTTCCTTCCTTCCTTCCTTCCTTCCTTCCTTCCTTCCTTCCTTCCTTCCTTCCTTCCTTCCTTCCTTCCTTCCTTCCTTCCTTCCTTCCTTCCTTCCTTCCTTCCTTCCTTCCTTCCTTCCTTCCTTCCTTCCTTCCTTCCTTCCTTCCTTCCTTCCTTCCTTCCTTCCTTCCTTCATCTTTTAAGTGATGTTGGCATTTTTAGATTAGAGTAAAAACTCACTGTCTAACATAGGTGATAAGTATTGAGAAGTTATTGTAAATAGTGTACACGTAGTTTTTAGTATAAAAAGATAACACCACACAGTTCCCCATGGTCCCTCACAGGCCCCTCATGGCTCCCTCACAGTTGCCCAAGACCCCTCACAGCCCCTCACTGTGGATGCCATGGGACACAGAGAGAAACAGCAAGTGTTTCTCACAGCAGCTTGTGAGAATTATTAGCAAGTTGTAAGAATGTGAGAACTTCAGTATAAACAATCTGCAGGTGGTGTTCTTCTACTTCATCTTTCTCTTCTTCTCAAGGACGGTGTCTAAAGAATGATTTTGTTAACTAGCCAATCAAACAGAATATATCGTATCACACTATAAAAACCGCACGGTTCTCTTGAATTAAACTTTCTTTTAGTCTTTCTGCAATACTGCCTCCTGCCTGTTCCTGTGTCATTCTCAGCGCAAGACACCTCACGGCCCTTCATGGCCCCTCAGGGCCCCTCACAGCTCAAGGCTCTTCACGGCCCCTGAGCCGCCTCCGGCCCCGCCATTGGCGCCGCTCTTTGCTGCTGGCCAATGGCGGCCCGAGTCTGCAGTGACGTCACCGCTCGCCGGGCAAAGGAAGGCCTGGGGCTGAGGTGCCCCGGGCTGGCCGGGAATGGGGTCCGGGGGTCCCCGGGCTCATGGAAACGGGGGATCCAGGGGCTGGGAGAGGAGGATACCCGGGAAAGGGGGTGCAGGGGGTGTCGGGGCAGGATAAGGGGGTGCAGGGGGTCCTGCAGCTGGAGAAGGAGATGCGAAGGGTCCCAGTGCCCAGGAATGGGCATTCAAGGGGGTCCCCGGGGGGCTCCCCAAAGCCCCTCCCAGGGGGCAGCAGGAGCTGGCTCAGGAGCTCTGGGCAGAGAAAAGGGGGTGAGCCCGGCTTGGGGGGGACATGGGGGACTCACCCACGCTCCCGGGGGTACACGACCCCCGGGGACCCCCCCTCACCTTGTCCCGCAGGGGAGGCCGAGCCCCAGCCCAGGCAGACGAAGCCCCCGAGCCCCGGCAGCATCTTGGGGGGCGTGCGGGGCCGGGAGGGGCAGGATCCGGGAAAGGGCGGCGGCTGCCGGGTTCCGCGGCTGCCTGGAAACCACGAAGGCGGCGGCAGCGTCTGTGACAGCGGCGCGGCCTCAGTTGCCTGAGAACGCGGCCCTGGCTGCTTGTGCGCAGCCTGGGCTCCTGCAGGCGGCTTCACTGGGCCATTCGCCAGGGGAATTGTTCGCGGAGCATTGGCCTCTGCAAAGTTCCTGAGCGTGCAGAGCATTGGCCTCTGCAAGGAGTTCATCAGCGTGCAGAGCATTGGCCTCTGCAGAAAGTTCCTGAATTTCCTTTGGAGGTAAAGATTGACTCAAGTTGAACTTTTTAGTTTTGTCTCATCTGCACTCTGAGAGAGAATGCCAAAGGGAAATACAGGATGGGATAATGCCCGTCTTCTGGTGCAGCAGTTCAGTGGTCTGCACTGCCACAGACATGTTTTATGAAAAATCCTTTGGGTTTTTTCTCCTGAGAAGCTGAGAGACCTCAGGAACAAAATGTAAACAATGGTTATCTGCTTCTGTGGAATGCAACAGGTGCAACTGTGATTGGTCTCCTAGTGTTGTTTCTAATTAATGGCCACTCACAGTCAGCTGGCTTGGACTCTGTCTGAGACACAAGCTTTTGTTATTCATTCTTTCTTTTTCTATTCTTAGCTAGCCTTCTGATGAAATCCTTTCTTCTATTCTTTTAGTATAATTATAATAGAATATATATCATCAAATAATAAATCAAGAGTCAGATCCTCATCTCTTCCCTTATCCTAAGACCCCTGTGAACACCACCACAATGCACAGCTGAGTGGATGAACAATATATGCTCTACTGATTCTGGTTTTTTTTTTTGCACTGAAGGAATGCAACATTTTCTAAATGTACTGGTCTATACTTTTTTTTCCCCGTCTAGTGGTTGCTTAAAGTGCTTAAAGGTGAATGAGGTCTGTTCAAGTTTCATCAAGTTTCAGTGGGTTGTTATCATCTGGTTATTACAATTATTAGGGAGAGGCCTGTGAATTGAGGGGCAAATGAGACCATATGCCAAAATCAATAGTCTGGATTTTATGTAACAGTAAATAGGAGGAAGAGAGAGAGAAAGGAAAAGAAAAAGAAGCGAGGGGGTGGCGGGGGGTGATAGGGGGTTGGGAAGAAGGGGAAGAAAGAGAGTGACAGATGCAGTGAAAAACATCACCATTCCATGGATCCCATTGGCATACCATCAAATCCTCTTCTGGTCTTCTCTGTGGTGAGGTCTCGCAAAACGTAAGACTCCAATGGATTCCTGCAGATTTGGGCAAGGTGGGACCTCCCAGGTGCCTCCCTGGGGTGGGGCAAGTTGGACTCTGTCTATTGCTACTTTGAAATAATAGAAAATCTTTAGCATCTGTCTGTCCTTTGAGTCTGCCATCAATTGGCTTCTGGATTTTCAGATCTGTTGTGTTACTTTGCGTGCCCTGCAGTCGTCTGGTGCAAGGCCTCAGGAATGGGTCTGGGGGCACTGTGGAGGTCTTTGATGGGAGGTTTGTGTGCAAACCTGGCCTCAGCAGACGAGTCTGTGGCTATGACTTGCCCACCTTGAAGGCAGACAGAGCTGATTTTCAGGACAGCTGCTGGGTTTGGCTTTGTTGTGGATAGGTTTTTCTCTGCAGCCTTGTTTACTTCTCCCCAGCCCTGAGCTACTGGGACAATAGTGTCACCTTTGTCTTGTCTCAAGTTCCCTTAGGCAGCTTAACTCACAGTGCCAAGTTCAAGTCCAGAGGCATTTTCAGGGAAGGGTGGGCTTGGGTGGTCGCAACCTCTTTATACAGTTTTGTCCCAATGGGCAGAAAGTCCTTTCTAACAAGTTTTAAGCCATTAGCCATAACATTCCAGTCTCTCCCAAGTCCTGAGGAGCAGCTGAGAGATCAGGGGTGCTTTAGCCAAAAGAAGAGGATATCCACTCTAGCTATTTTAAAGTAATACTTAAACTGCTGCTTTGTCTGTTCTAACTATTGCTAATGTTCAGATTTTTAGCTCCAGGTTTCAGTATGATCCATCTTTGAATTGCACAAGGCAGCCCTATAGTTCAAATAAAGTCCAACTAGAGACCTAACATACTAGCTACTTACACCAAACAAGCACTTAGCTACTTTCAAATCATAGAAAATTTTTAGCACCAGTATATGCCTTGAATCTGCCATGAATTGGGTTCTGGATTTTCAGAGTTCCATTGTTGCTTCTTCCAGTTTTGTTGAGGCATTGTCACTCATCTGGGAGATCCTGACTTCAAAATGGCTTCTGGATTCCCAAAGAAGACCTCGACACCTCGTCTTTTGTCCAGGGAAAGACTGACATCTTTCACTGTAAGTACCCACTGGGCTGTGTTAAGGCTGCAAACTGCCCTGGTGTCCCTGCTCTCCCTGCCCCTGCTTTAGTGCAAGCAAGAAAATGCTTTAAGAAGGTAATAAGCAGAAATATTATAGTAAGGCTACGAAACGCAAGTAATAAATGACACAATTATGAAGGTTTCTTTTGAGATGAACAGAGAGGGGGAATTGTGGGAATCCACAAAACCAGAGGGTTTTGGGAAAGCTGAAAAAGACAAGCCTCAGATACAGTAGAACTGTGATTAGAGCTAAGCAGCTGCCATGAGATAGGTCAGCAGAAAAATTATTTAAAAAGTAGAAAAGCAAGGACAAATAGAACAATGGTCCGTGTATTAACGCTTCTCTAGAATAACTCTCTAAGCTACAGAAAAGTTTATCTAGCAAGATATTAGGAGGGTTAAAGCTTAATAATGGAGCTCTGTGCATTGTGCTTTAAGGCTTACAGGCAGGTATTGTATTCAAAATAAGCAAGCATTGTTTTAACCAAAGGTACATGTGCTTATAGTGGTTGGATGGAACTACTGTCAATGTGCTTTTGCTTTATGTGATTGGTCAAGAAACTTATAAAGGAAGTTGTAACATCAAGTTCTTGGTCTGCTGCCTGGGATGTGAGCTGGTGGCATCTTCCCATTGTCATAACCATGTAATGAGAGTGATGCTGGAAAATAAAAGAGCTCAAGGCAGTTCCACAGCAGTCCTGTCCCGTTTGTGATTTGTAAATAGCCCCCTGCTGGTGTCAAGACCAAGCTGCCCTTGGGCACCTGAGCATGTTGGGGGAGAAGCTCAAACTCTGCCCAAAGCCCAGTGAGACAGGGCTGGTCCCAGCTGGAAGAGCTTCCAAAGCAGCTGTTCTCTCCCAGCTCCTGTGTGGGCACAGATCCAGCCCTGCAGACACAGTGTACAGCAAAGCAAGTTATCTGCTGCAGCACATCCAGAAGAAAATGTCTCAGCACCTTTGTGTCCCAGATATCTTTTCTGAAAAATCCTTTCCTTAGGATTTTTCTTCCTGAGAAGCTGAGAAGCCTCAGGAACAAAATGTAAACAATGATTATCTGCTGCTGTGGAATGCAACAGGTGGATCTTGGATTGGCCATGTTGGATGTTTGTAATTAATGGCCAATCAGAGCCCAGCTGGCTCAGACAGAGAGTCCAGGCCAGAAGCCTTTGTTATCATTCCTTCCTCCTCTATTCTTAGCTAGCCTTCTGATGAAATCCTTTCTTCTATTTTTTTAGTGTAGTTTTAATATAATAAAAATCACAAAATAATAAATCAAGCCTGCTGTACCATGGAGTCAGATCCTCGTCTCTTCCCTCATCGTAAGACCCCTGTGAACACCATCACACCTTTGTTCTGCAGGATGGTGAAAATCTTCCTGTGCTGGGAATTGTCCCCTGATTTTGGTTTACCATGTGTTGATGGTATCTGTCCCAAAGGAGTTGGCTTCTCTTGAAAGCTCTGGATTGGTAGGAATCTTGAGGGCTGTACAGTTCTTACCTGCTCCCTGGAGCCAGGGTCACAAATGTCCCTTGGTGTCTGCAGCTCACTTGCCTGAAGATGCCCCAGTGCTGAGGCTCTGTCCAGGGGATCCCTCTGTTTTCTTCTCTGCAGGGGTCTGTGAGGCCAGAGAGAGAAAACAAATGCTAATTACCAGAGAGAACTACAACTTGGACACATTCCTGTGCTCCTCACTCTTGGTACAACGTTCCTTTCTTGCCTCTCTTGGACTCAGCCAGCAGTGCTATCTCCTTGCTGTGAGTTCTCAGTGCTGTACAGGGATGGAGTCAGGGCAGTTCTGAGAGCTCGTCCCCATTCTTTGAAAAGGTCACTGCCTCAATCCAATGAACCTAAAGAGGAAACAAATGCCCAAAGAGCAGAAATCCCCAACCATGTCACATGCAATCACAGAGAAGCTGATGGGACAGAGCCATGTGGTTGGAGTATGTGTATTGCACTCTGTATTGTTAATTTATTGGTGCTGAGTATTTCAGCAAGCAACTTGCAGGGCTTCCAGGACTGTCCTGGACAATGTGACCACAAATTGTTCACCAGTGCCACTTGTTCAAGAAAAGCCTTTCTGAACAAGCCCAACTCTGAGGCTCTAGCTGGTTTATTTTTGCCTTTCAGCTGCTTCCCTCTAAGTTCCTGTGGCAGAAGTTTCTCAACATGAAGAAGAAGGCCAGCACTGGCGGAAGTTTTCTACCCAGAATTGGCCCATGTGTAGACCTGGGGAAGACTGGTCCAAAGGTAGCCTTTTCCTGCTCTTCTCCTTTCTGTTTGATGGGAAGTTTGAAGAGGGTGTGTGCTTGTGACAGGCTTGCCTCCAGCCAAATACCTGAGTGTGCAGGTGCTGTTGTCATTGCAAGCTGCTGTTAGAGGTGGGCTGGGAGTCCTGATCTGCACTCAGCCAACAGAAATAAGCTCTGCTGAAGCTGCCTAAGTGTAGCTGCCATTGCTGAAACAATGGGGGGAAGGCTGGGGACACAAAGGCACAGCATTGCCATGTGCCATTCTCCTGCTGAAGGAGCCACCTCTTGCTTTGGTGTGGTCACCATCAAATGCTCGGGGTCACAGGATTCCCTCTGGAGTGGCAGCGTTGGCCTTGGAAGGCCGAGGACCTGCAGGAATGACTTCAGCTTTAACAAAACAAATTGCCTTTATGCTTTGGGCTGGAACAATGTGTTGGAGCCTGAGGGGGTGTTAGATTTTGCAGGCTGCCAGATGTACAGGGGACTGGCCCTGGGCAGAGGGGAATGGGTGTGCTTTATCTGGATCAGTGCCTTCTTAGAGGTGTGTTTAAAGCTGCTTTTCTGGCAGGACTGGCTCAGTAGAAAGCACAGTCCCAACGGGTAGGTGACTGAGGTGGGCTGTTGTTATGAATGAGGTTCCTATATGTCTAATTTAATAAACCAACATTAGAATTTATCAGCAATTTTATATGAAATCATGCAATC
This sequence comes from Agelaius phoeniceus, assembly GCF_051311805.1. Taxonomy (NCBI): domain Eukaryota; kingdom Metazoa; phylum Chordata; class Aves; order Passeriformes; family Icteridae; genus Agelaius; species Agelaius phoeniceus. Next base: position 736,207 of record NC_135271.1, read on the forward strand.
AAATATAATCAAGCAGATACAAAATTATTTGGCAGTGGTTTGGATAAAGCATAAGCAAAACCAGTCAGGATACAGGGGGGTTTTCTCACCCTGCCTCCCATTCAAAAGATAAAGAATGCAAAGACAACTTCTAGACTGGATGCTAATACATATTCATCAATAATTTTCTGTCAATTAGTTTTCAATCAACCTATTTTTGATTCTTGAAATCTTTGTCACTGTACTGCACAGTGCATGTGCAGTATATTGTTTCTAAGGGGTCTTTTGGTTTTGGTGGTCACTTCCCACGAAGGCTTCTCCTCATCATCACTGTCCTTTGAACAACCCCCACAAGCTGCACATGCACCCCAAGTCTTGTGTTATCAAAGCCAGCATTATATTCCAAAAAGAATCCTTATTATTTCATAGATACCTGGAACCATCCCAATTTTGTCCATTTCAAGGCCGATTCTTTCATTATCCTGAGGCCTATTGCCTTTTGGGATGTTACTTATCTCAAACTGCATCCTGCATCCTGTTTTCTCATGAACATCTGAAAACATCTCTTTTGTGACACTAATTCCGTGTCCTTTTCCTCTCTTACTTTTTAACAAATATTTTCTAAAATATTTAAAATATAGTTACAAGTGTTAGCACAAATCAGATTGATCTATCACACTGTTGAGCAAGAAATTGGCAGCAAGAGCCATGTAACACACTGGTTAAGGACTGCCCAGACAGAGCAGGGGAGAGTTTTCTCCAAGCAATGCCTCTGCTCCAGAATCATTTGCTGTTGTTTTGGGCCTGTGGGTCTGCCTCGGTGGCGGTGGTGGTCCCCGGCCTGTGTTGTTGAAACCGTCGCCCTTCCTCGGCCTTAAGCCGGTGACCCACCTTGTGGCGGGCAGAAGTTTTTGGCCTAGTTTTCTAGTTTTTTTTTTTTTCCGGGCCTAGCACCCGACAGAGAGCCCCCCCGGACTGGTCCTGGGCGAGGAGGCGGCGCCTCGCCTACCTCGGTCATGGCCGGATCGACTGAGCTGCTTATGCCGGGCGGGCCGGGTTTAACCGCGCCGGGTCCGTTGCTTTTTGTTGAGGCAGGCGGAGTTGGGGGGGCACCCGCCAGGCCTCCGCGGGCCTTTTTATTTTTCTCTCGTGGCCCTAAGCCGTGGCATCGAGAAGCGTTGCGACGAAGGCGCGAGCGGGATGCTGGTGGGTCCGTCGTGGGGAGGCAGTGAGGCGCGTACCTCCCCCCCGGGCCCCCGGGTCGTTGTGAACGCATCTCCGTGTGCCTTTTTTGTCATGCCGTCCCCCAGCGTTT